>NC_133648.1:62543597-62843597 GCF_009905375.1 Apium graveolens | reverse complement strand
CAACTGAAGACCCCAACATGCACATAAGGAATTTTGTCGAGATCTGCAGCACTTTTAAGTATAATGGCGTGACTGATGAGGCTATCAAGTTGAGGCTTTTCCCATTCTCACTGAGGGATAAGGCTAAAGACTGGTTACATTCTGAACCAGCTGGGTCAATCACTACGTGGCAAGATCTTGTGCAAAAGTTTCTGGTGAAGTTTTATCCAATGGCAAAGACTGCTGCTATGAGGAGTGCTCTTACTCAGTTTGCGCAGCAACCTACAGAATCTATGTGCGAGGCTTGGGAACGCTACAAGGAAATGTTGAGAAAATGTCCACATCATGGAATGCCGGATTGGATGGTAATCACTGGTTTTTATAATGGTTTGGGGGCCCAATCTCGGCCCATGCTCGATGCAGCAGCTGGAGGCGCCTTATGGGCTAAAAGCTATACTGAGGCGTATAATCTTATCGAGACGATGGCTGCAAATGAGCATCAAAACCCAACTCAGAGGATGACGTCAGGCAAGGTAGCAGGTATTCTGGAAGTTGATGCAGCCACCGCTATTGCAGCCCAGCTCCAAGCGCTATCAATGAAGGTTGATTCTTTGGCTACGTATGGAGTTAATCAAATAGCTATGGTTTGTGAGCTTTGTGCAGGTTCTCATGCTACGGATCAGTGTTCTCTTGTCAACGAATCTGTTCAGTATGTGAATAATTATCAGCGATAACAGCAGCCTGTGCCAGCGACCTATCATCCTAACAACAGAAATCATCCAAATTTCAGCTGGGGGAATAATCAGAATGCTATTCAGCCACCATATCAGCAAGGAGTGAGTAAACAGTTTAACCCACCTGGATTCCAGCAACCACAGCAGTATGCTACAAGGCAATCATATCCTCAACAGGGAAGTGCAGCTGCACCTACTAGTGCTGATTTTGAGGAACTTAAGCTGTTGTGCAAGACTCAAGCGGTTTCTATCAAGACCTTGGAAAATCAAATCGGTCAATTAGCCAATGCAGTGCTCAATCGTCAACCTGGCACTCTTCCCAGTGACACGGAAGTACCAGGAAGGAAGGAAGCTAAACAGCAAGTCAAGGCTATTACCTTAAGGTCTGGAAAAGTAGTTGATGCTGAAAAGGCAAAAGAAGTCGAAGCTGAAGTTAGAGATGAAGAATCTAAGCAAAAGGAGAAAGCGGCGGAACCAAGGAAGACTACTGTTGAACACACTCTGCCTGAGGCTAATACAGGGGAGAAACAGCTCTATCCTCCACCACCTTTTCCTAAGAGATTGCAGCAACAAAAGCTGGATAGACAGTTCGGGAAGTTTCTGGAGGTGTTCAAGAAACTTCACATCAATATACCTTTCGCTGAGGCTCTGGAACAAATGCCTATTTATGCAAAGTTTATGAAGACTATTCTTTCAAGGAAGGTGAAACTGGATGACCTTGAAACCGTTGCTCTCACGGAAGAATGCAGCGCAGTTCTGCAACAAAAGTTACCACCAAAACTGAAAGATCCAGGAAGCTTCACCATTCCTTGCACCATTGGCAATCTAACTTTTGACAAGTGCCTTTGCGATTTGGGAGCAAGCATTAATCTGATGCCGTTGTCGATCTTTAAAAAGCTGGATCTGCCTGATCCAAAACCCACATACATGTCGCTACAATTGGCTGACCGTTCCATTACTTACCCAAGGGGCATAGTTGAGGATGTGCTCGTCAAGGTGGATAAGCTCTTCTTTCCTGCAGATTTTGTTATTCTGGATTTTGAGGAAGATAAGAAGATTCCCATAATCTTGGGGAGGCCTTTCTTGGCTACTGGTCGTACCTTGATAGATGTGCAAAAAGGGGAACTTACTATGCGGGTCCAAGATCAGGATGTGACCTTCAACGTATTCAAGGCAATAAAATTCCCTACAGAAGATGAGGAGTGCTTAAAAGTGGATGTGATTGATTCTGCGGTTACTTCAGAACTCGATCACATGCTAATGTCTGATGCATTGGAAAAGGCCCTAGTGGGGGAATTTGACAGTGATGATGAAGATAGCAACGAGCAATGACAATATCTGAACGCTTCTCCCTAGAAGCGAAAGCTGGATATACCATTTGAATCTCTTGGTACTTCTGACCTCAAGAACGCTGAAGGGAAGTTCAAACCATCAATAGAGGAAGCGCCTACCTTAGAGCTCAAACCATTACCTGAACACTTGAGGTATGCTTTTTTAGGTGATTCATCTACGTTACCTGTTATTATTTCAGCTGATCTTTCAGGTAGTGAGGAAGACAAGCTCTTAAGGATTTTGAGAGAATTCAAATCGGCTATAGGATGGACCATAGCAGACATCAAGGGGATAAGTCCTTCATATTGTATGCATAAAATTCTGCTAGAGGAAGGAAGTAAGCCAACTGTGGAACAGCAGCGAAGACTGAACCCGATCATGAAGGAGGTGGTGAAGAAAGAAATTCTGAAATGGCTAGATGCAGGCATCATTTATCCTATTTCTGACAGCTCGTGGGTGAGCCCCGTGCAATGTGTACCTAAGAAAGGAGGTATCACTGTGGTCGCAAATGAAAAGAATGAGCTCATCCCTACTCGAACAGTTACAGGATGGAGAGTATGCATGGATTATAGAAAATTGAACAAAGCCACAAGGAAGGATCACTTCCCTCTTCTATTTATTGATCAAATGCTTGACAGATTGGCGGGACATGAGTATTTTTGTCTTCTGGATGGTTATTCCGGGTATAATCAGATTTGTATTACACCAGAGGATCAGGAAAAGACTACCTTCACGTGTCCATTTGGCACATTTGCTTTTCGTAGAGTTTCGTTTGGGTTATGTGGCGCCCCGGCCACCTTTCAGAGATGTATGATGGCTATATTCTCCGACATGATTGGAAATAACATCGAAGTGTTCATAGATGACTTCTCTGTCTTTGGACACTCATATGATGAATGTTTGAATAATCTGCGCGCCGTACTCAAAAGATGCGTGGAAACTAATTTGGTGCTTAATTGGGAGAAATGTCATTTTATGGTGCGTGAAGGCATTATCCTTGGGCATAGGGTCTCTAGCAAAGGTCTGGAGGTGGACAAGGCCAAGGTGGGAGTCATTGAAAATCTTCCCCCACCTAATTCGGTGAAAGGAATCCGTAGTTTTCTCGGTCATGCGGGTTTTTATCGGCGATTCATCAAAGACTTTTCAAAGATATCTAAGCCGTTGTGCAATCTACTTGAGAAAGATGTGCCTTTCAAATTTGATGATGAATGTTTGGCAGCATTCGAGACTCTCAAGGAGAGTTTGATCACGGCACCAGTTATTACAGCACCAGATTGGACAGAACCGTTTGAGATGATGTGTGATGCGAGTGATTATGCGGTAGGTGCAGTTCTGGGATAGCGCAAGAAAAATCTCTTCCATGTGGTCTACTATGCGAGTAAGACTTTAAATGGGGCCCAATTGAACTACACCACTACTGAGAAGGAGCTTTTGGCTATATTCTTTGGCTTTGAGAAATTTCGATCTTATCTGCTTGGTACGAAAGTGACAGTATTCACTGATCATGCAGCTATTCGCTATCTGGTTTCTAAGAAGGATTCGAAGCCGAGACTCATTCGTTGGGTGCTTTTACTTCAAGAATTTGAGTTAGAGATCAAAGATAGAAAAGGTACTGAGAATCAAGTAGCTGACCATCTCTCTAGGTTGGAGAATCCCGATTCTACTTCACAAGATAGGACGTTAATCAATGAATCTTTTCCGGATGAGCAGTTGTTTGCAATTCAGGAGGAAGAACCATGGTTTGCAGATATTGTAAACTATCTTGTCAGCAATATAATGCCTCCTAATTTGACATCCGCGCAAAAGAAGAAGTTTCTGCATGAGGTGAAGTGGTATATGTGGGATGAACCATATTTGTTTAGACAGGGAGCTGACCAGATCATCATGAGATGTATCCCGTTCTGTGAGATGGAGGGGATATTATGAGACTGCCATTCCACGGTTTATGGTGGACACTATGGAGGTGAGAAGACGGCAGCTCATATTCTGCAAGCAGGTTTTTTTTGGCCTACCTTGTTCAAGGATGCTCATCAGTTTGTTTTAAGGTGTGATCGTTGCCAAAGAGTGGGAAATTTGTCAAGGAAGGATGAGATGCCATTAAATGTGATGCTTGAAGTCGAGGTCTTTGATGTATGGGGAATCGATTTCATGGGCCTTTTATCTCGTCTTGCAATAATCAGTACATCTTGCTGGCAGTCGATTATGTCTCAAAATGGGTCGAAGTTAAAGCTTTACCGACAAATGATGCAAAGGCAGTGCTAAATTTTCTTCATAAGCAAATTTTCACAAGGTTTGGAACACCTCGGGTAATCATAAGTGATGAAGGATCGCATTTTTGCAACCGTAAGTTCACTTCTATGATGCAGCGTCATAATGTGAATCATCGAGTAGCTACTGCCTATCATCCGCAAACAAATGGTCAAGCGGAAGTGTCTAACAGAGAGATAAAGCGCATTCTAGAGAAGGTTGTTTGTCCGTCAAGGAAGGATTGGTCTTTAAAGCTCGATGAAGTTGTTTGGGCTTACAGAACAGCATACAAAACTCCACTTGGGATGTCACCGTTTCAGTTGGTGTACGGTAAGGGATGTCATCTACCGGCGGAGCTTGAGCATAAGGCCTACTGGGCATTGAAGAAATTGAACCTGGATTTAGATGCAGCTGGTAAGAAAAGAATGCTTCAGCTTAATGAACTTGATGAATTTCGACTTCAAGCGTACGAGAATAACAAAATGTATAAGGAAAAGGTGAAGAGGTGGCACGATAGGAAGCTACATCCTAAGTTATTTGTGCCAGGGCAACAAGTTCTGTTATTCAACTCTCGGCTCCGACTTTTTCCTGGGAAGTTGAAATCAAGGTGGTATGGACCTTTTATTGTCAAAACTGTGTTTCCACATGGAGCGGTGGAAATTTTTGAGAATGATTCGGACCAAGCATTCAAGGTTAACGGTCAGCGGTTGAAGCACTACTATGGGGATATGGCAAACCGAGAGGTGGTTAGTGCCATTTTGTTGACTATTTGAGAAAGGTACGGAACGTCAAGCTAATGACGAAAAAGAAGTGCTGCGTGGGAGGCAACCCATGAATTGTTGTTACAGGAACCCTTAGAAGTTAATAACCTATCCAAAAACACAAAAAAAATCAGAAAACAGGGGCTAAAAAAAAAATTCCAGAGACCCTCTGCGTGCCCGCGCAGCTATGCTGAGCGGCCGTGCATCTTGCTGCGCGCCCGCGCAGAAATGCTGAGCGGCCGCGCAGGGGTCGAGTTCCAGAAAATTTTTATCAGTTCAGAAAAAAAAAAAAAACACAAAAACCCATTACAGCCCATAAACCCACGAATTCTTTTCCCATTACCCCATGATTTTATCCCTCAACCTCACTCCTAATCTAATTTAACCTACTCCACACCCTATATATACATACACCTATCCTACATATCTCTCACAACTTCCTACCCTCAAACCCTCTCATAAACATCAAAAATCAGTTCTTACACACTTTTATTCACAAATCAATGGCACCCAAGAGAGCACGCACTATTGACAGCAGTAGCACAGTTCCTACTGCTGATTCATCAAGGGGTACTGCTGCAAGGCCTCGGTTAACTGACAGAGTTGCGGAGGAGGAGTACACTAGGCTGTTGGGGAAGCCGATTCTGAAGGAGAGGGGGTTTTTACTATCAGGGAGGGATGGTGAGTTGTTGCCCATGATTGCAGAGAAGGGGTGGATAGCTTTTTGTGAGTCACCCGAAGCAGTACCGATGAGTGTTGTTCGCGAGTTCTACGCGAACGCGAAGGCTGAAAAGAATGGGTTTTCTGTAGTTCGTGGGCTGACGGTTGATTATCATCCTGCGGCGATTCGCCGTGTGATTGGATAGCGAGAGAGAAAGCCCGAGGAGGAGAACTGGAATGAAAAGACTGCTGAGGATTTTGACTTGGATTTGATTTGTGCGACTCTCTGTCGACCGGGCACAGTTTGGAACCGCAGTCCAGCCAATAATGAGTATCGTCACTTTCCGGCGATCGCCATGAACAGGTATGCCCGTGCATGGAATGCATTTATATGTGCTAATATTTTGCCTTCTTCACATGCACATGAGGTCACAGTTGAGAGAGCACAGTTGTTGTGGGGAATTCTGAATGAGGAATACTATGTGGACCTTGGTGAGTTTATCTACCAAGGAATTCTGAAGTTTTTGAGGGGAGCAAAGCATATGAACATCCCTTATGCATCCACGGTTACAAAGCTATGCCGAGCAGTAGGAGTGAACTGGCCGGCTCATGAGCAGTTGCAGTTGCCAGCAGCTCCGATAGATTCTGGCACTCTGAATGGGATGCAGGAGTGGACCGGTGGTGAGCCTGAGGAGCATGGGTTGGGTTATCGTCTTCCAGGAGGGCGTCCAGCACGAGGTGCTACTATGGCCAGGCCAGGGCGTGGTGAGGCTAGTTCTTCGAGAGCTCAGGAGGGTGCTGGGATGGGTGATGCCCAGTATAGGAGGCTTTCACGGCGGATGGATGCCATGTATGAGATGCAGAGCAGGTTTGCTTAGGAGCTCACTCTTGCGTTAGGGACTGCTTTTCGAGGCCTTGGAGCTGATATCCAGTGGCCAGTTTTTGGTGAGGACTCTGCATACCCGCCGCCTGATACTCCACCCACTGAGGGTGATGAAGATGATGACTCCGAGTAGGTATACCCTGTGTTCCTTTCTACTACCTTCACTGGGGACAGTGAAGATTTTAAGTTTGGGGGTGGTAGTTAAGGAATATTTTGTGTGTGTCATATAGCTGCATATTCATGATAGTTAGTTCATATAGTTGCATAATTTTTGCCATATAGTTTTTTTTATATATAGCTTTATTTGTTTGTCATATCATATAGCTCATGCATATACCATGATCCCTTTTGCAATGATTTATCGACTGAATTGTGATATTGATGCGAGTGTAGTGATAGCATTAAAGTGATATTAAGTTGTGTAGGTTGATATGCATGCAGAAGCACTTGTATTTTCACTAAGTCTTAGAGAATGCTTAATGGCTAGATTGTTGTTATGATCTGATTATTTTCGAGGATAATCTATTTATTATGCTTAGAATTTGATAATAGGTTCTTAGTGGTAAGGGCATGAAAAAGAAAAAAAAAATGGAGTAAAAATGGAATTTGTTGCTAGTTGTGGCTAGGCGTCAAATGGCTAGTAGCCGGCTCGCATGTTATGCGAGTAGTCTAGGGTTGAGCAAGATAGAGCGAAACGCACTTGCTCAGAGAAAAAAAAAATTTGCATAATTGATCAAGAGTGGGCTCTTTGGTATTCGAGTTATTAAGTTCTTAGGGGACTTTGTGCCTAGTGACCTAAGGCTTTTAGAGTCTGGGATCCGCTAACCTAACGCTCATTACATGGATACCATTGTATAAGTCTTTTGTGGACCTCACTCATTGCACGGTCAAATAAGCATTTGAGTTGTAAATAAAAAGCACGATTCCGTAGTAAGCTCCAGAGTTCTTGTAGTGTTGTATATCACTTTGTGCCTAGAATTTTTATTCTTTGTATAATCGTAGGATTGCCTTGAGGATAGTCTAGTCATAGTAATTGGTCTAGTTCCGAAGCATATCTGTTAAGCATTTGCACACACCACGTTTCTGGCTGTATGTTTGTTTGCATGAGTTTATTGATCTTTAGTGTCTAACTGCATTCGTTGAGACGTGACAATTTGGTTGGTTAATTGTAGTAAGGGGGATCGTTGCATTTTTATATAGATTGCATTCATGCATATTTTTTTGAGTCTGTGACGCTTGAGGACAAGCATCAATTTAAGTTTGGGGGTGTGATAAGTGGCATTTTATACCACTTAGAACGTCTTAAAATGGCTTAAATTGGTGTCTTGAAATCAAGTATTTTGTGTATTTGATGCGTTTTTCTAGTGTTTATGCATTTCAGGGTATTAGTTGCATTTCGGAGGAGGAATCATCAAGAATAAGCCTTGGCATGTGTTCACCATTGAGAGAGGAAAAGAACGGGCAGATTACGGCGAAGAAACGGAGCAAACCTAGAATTTTTCCAGTAGGGTCTTGCGCGCCCGCGCAGCAATACTGAGCGGCCGCGCAGCAGCCTTGCGCGCCCGCGCAGAAATGCTGAGCGGCCGCGCAGGGTCGGGGAAAAAGATATATTATTTTAGACTTCTACTTCTGTTTGGCTTCCAACTTCTATGTAATCTGAGTTTTATGGGACTATTATATAGGTAGATTTGAGACGTTTTTCACAGAGGATTAAGAGGAGATTATGTTTTAGATTGTGTTTTGCAAGAAGCGAAGGAGATAAGGAAGAAGACCGATTTAGCACACAGCAACGAAGAGGAAGCATATATTCTTGTGATTCTTGTTTCGTTGTAACGTTGGATGCTAGTTTTCTTGCTTTGACTTATTTACTCTTGTGACGTACTCTGTTTTAATATAATCAGTTTAGTTATTATTTTCTTGTGTTTGTTTATCATGATTTCATATGAACCCATGATGGCGATAAGTTCTATTATGGGCTAATCGTGATCATGGGGTTGCAACGGATTTATTATTGAATTCTTTAGTTAATTTTTTAATACTTTAGTATGTGATGATTGCATGATATCTAGTATTGGTTGTGCGTATTCGTCTTATGTGCGTCGCGAACATATAAGATAGGGTGTTAATCTCTTGTGAAGCGACGGTGGATCTTGAGATTTAGAACTTGCCATGCTAGCATAGGTTCATGTACGTTGTGCATGATTAGTGGGTAACTCTAACAGTTTTATTTGCCCTATGTAATCAAAAAGGAATAACTTGTGCTTAAATCGTTGTGTTGTCAATTTCTGTAGACATATAGGAACTCAACATAATTGATGACTATTCAACTTCTATCTTAATTGTGGATGTTTGGTAGAATGGTATTAGTACAATGAAAGTTGGCTTTTATCAGTTTTGTGTTATTCGATTAATATCATCACTGTCACATGCTAAAGGTAATAACAATGGCTATAGAAGGAAGTAATAATGAAGTTGTGATCTCATGAGTGTTTTATTATTGATAAATTGAAGTGTTAGTTAAGTGGTTAATTAAGTAGTTAATTATAGTTAATATTTAATAAACAATTTTAAGTGTTATTATCTTAACATTGAGAAGTAGTCATACATTGGTGAGTGAGTTAAATTAGACAATAAATTAGTCTGAGTCTCTGAGGGAACGAACTAGAAAGTATTCTATATTACTTGCGAACGCGTATACTTGCGTGAATATTAGTGCGTGATTTCGCCCTAACACTCACACTCTTGGTACACTCTCTCTTCAATCTCTCACTTGTTCTTCACTCTTTTTCGGTTATAGAACCATGATTGTGTAAGATTTTGTGATATCTACCCATATACATACATGCATGTCACTATCTTCAAGTTTTTGAGAAAAACCAAAGTTGGATTTGGTGGTTTTGAATTCGGTTTTCATGAAAACAAAAGGGTATTTGTTCTTAAATGATTGAAGGTGAAGATATGTGTTTGCATGTGTGTATTACTTGAGAAAATTGGTGGTTGTTTGTTGGAAACCCCCGAATGGGGGCACCACCGAGATGCCACCGCCACCGGTGATGAACTCCGGTGAACCGGTGGTGAGCAATGATGTTAAACACTGAGCTCTAGTATTTAATCAATTATTTTGTGTTTGCATGTGGTTTCTTTTGAAAGGTTGAATGGTTTTGTAGTTTACAAGTTGATGAGTTGATTCTTGTTGATTATGAATGTTAATCTAGCTTAATGTTAAGAGATTAGTGTGATTAAAGATGCAAAAGTTTGAAATTGAGTTTGTTTGTGAGGATTCTTAGAAGAGGCCGAATGGTTCCTGTTTTTTCTGAAAAATCATGTTGATTTGTTGGTGCAAATGATCTATTGATGATTGTTTTATAAATTGTAGAGTAATTAGAATGAATTATGATTAAAAGTCCAAATTGATGCATGCATGTTGTGATTCTTGGAAATTTCGAATGTTTCTACTTGATTAAGTTGAATTAAGTGTTAAATTGAGTGATCATCCATGATTACCATTGGATTATGAGTTTAAATGAGTTGTAAGAATGAAATTAAACTATTTTGGGACGATATACTTGATGCATGTCAAATGAGGGTTTTGCATGTTTGATTTTTGATTATAATAAGTGTTAAGGCCGAATAGCCCATAACAATTAAAGGTCAAAATCTGATTTTTGGAAATTGATAGAATGATTGAGTGTTTATATGTGAAAATCTTTGGAATTGTGTGTTTTATTTTTGGCAATTGATAGAATGATTGAGTGTTTGTTTGTTTGTTTGAAAATCTGTTCGAATTAAGGATAAAAGGAAAAAGGGAATTAAATTGATTGATAAGTAATATCTATGGTCGTAAGTAATTAGCTATAAATGAAATTGTGTGTTCTTATGAGTTATAAATGTTTGATTTGCAGAATAGTCAAGATTTAGCGAGTATAAGTTGGTGATCGAGAATATATATAGAGATATAAAGGCTATGAGAAAAGAATGTGTTATGTGCTATGTGCATGTGTATATAAGCTATACTCGTATAGTTCGAGTCAGAAGTATAATCGAGCTATCGTATTGAGTGAACGTTCCGGGAACGAGAGTTGAGAAACTAATTGAGATTTTGGTTTTGATTGTAGATTCGGAACGTGAGGGCATTCAGGCTAGGAAAGGGAAAGGTATACTAGGTGGCAGTAGTTCAACCTTTGTGAAACTGGAAAGCGAATTCAGGCAAGTAACTCTAATTACTTGTGTAAATGGTTATAGAGAGAATGTTGTTCATACCATGTAGAGTATTGAACTGTTAAAATGATGAACCCCTGATATCGATTTAAGATACCCTGTCTTTGATCTTGTAAAACTGTTACTGATAAGCTTATTGATTCAACCCTTTGGTAACCTATCTTTTCTGTTCAACTTATTTGTTATGCCATGCACTATTATAAACCCTATAATTACCTTTACGAATCCTCTTGTAATGATGCCATATTCTTTGATCACCATCCCCTATTGATCCTTGGAACAGTCTGATTCTTTTAACTTAAGTACCTTGTTATCATTGATTCAAAACCCCTAAAATTTCATCTTGTTTATCCTTGATTCATTTCCTAAACTTTGAATTTTTAAAATTGAATCTAAGAATGAGTTTCGACTTGAAAGAGTTCGAATGATTTCATATTCTTGGTAATGATAAAATGAATTTAGAAAACCTACTTTTTCCAACTCAAGGTTTTCCAAACGAATTCGTGATGGATTAAATTGGTCGTAAGAGGCTAGTGGGACTAGTCCAGTCAATATAAGAGGCTAGCGGTGCTAGTCCAGTTTAAGGCTGAAATTATGCCGTATGGTACCTTAAAGACTGGATGGAGGTCGGTAGGGGTTGATCACCCGTATTATAATGAAATGAAAAGATAAAGTGGTCCAATCAAGGGTTCGATATTGATTTTAAAAAGGAATTGAAACTTTCTACTCAGTAATTGATTCTTTGAAAAAAATGAAAATGGTTTATATTGCTTTGAAAAGAATTGATTGTGATAATGTAAAGCTTAAAGCTCGTGAACCCTGATTTTAATCTGTTGATCATATAATTGGTTCCATATAGTGAAATATTGTTGCTTTTCATTTTGAAAGATCTGTTTTGATCCTTTAATGATTTGTGATGAATGTCGGCTTTCACCCTGCTTCGAGCCTTGTTCCTTGAAAACCCCACATTTTTCCTTTATAACCCGAAAGATGGAAATCTGCCACCTAGAACAAATAAAGTAGAATGCCCTGAGATTGGTAAAGTATATTGTGGATTTTATATCGTAGTACTGCTTTATAGTTACTTGCTGAGTTTTATACTCATATGTTTTGCTTGAATCTAACCATGGCAGTTAAGCAAGAAGATGGCCAGACTTAGGTGCACTGCTCGTAAGAGCGTACCTGGTGGCCCCTACCGTGTTGAGGGCTTCTGGTTTCCAGAGCAGGTAGTGGTATTTTTGAGTGAGAAAGCGCTTAGCCAGAAGGTTGTAAAGATACAATGGGTTATATGTCGGTTCCAAGCCGGAATCGATTATGTTTATTTAATATTATTTTGGGGTTGTAAGTTATATTTTATGATTGGTAGTTGTAATCTTGTCTCATACTTTATCCTGTTTGATATTGTTAGTAGTTAATCGGGGTTTATGCTTATTTAATTATTAGATTAAAGGTGCGTGGGTCCTTATTTCCTAACCCCGAGATTGAGGGCGTCACAAGTTGGTATCAGAGCTACAGGATCTAGTCCCTGAGACAAGTTAGGATTAAAAAGGGTATTTTGGGTATATTTATATCGCGAGAGAGTTCGACTCATATAGAGTTGAGTTAGACTATTAGGTGTAGTCTAAGGAAAGTGTGTATTAGTGAAAGTGGAAACTAGAGTTAGGGTGTGAGTTAGCTGGAAGCTTTATTTAACCCTAACGTTGTTTCTTGGTTGTTGTTTTGTGTTTTCTCTCAGGATCCCAGTAGTGGTAGTGATTCAGATTCCGAGATTAGTTTGACCGGTACCCCAGTGGACCCCATTCTACCCTCTCCAGAGGAGCCTGTGTATGTTAGTTCAGACCCAGAGGAGGATCCCTCTGAGAGTAGTGAGATCCCTATGCAGATTTCACTCTTGAGGCCAGATTCAGAGACTCCTGCCCCTGAGCCAGAGTTTGAGATGCCTAAGACTGTACCTGTCAGTGTTGGTGGCAAGTTAGCCCAGGACCGAGACTTTGTTTACTCCCGTATTCCTGAGTTGGGAGCTTCGGTGGATAGGCTAGCTCGAGAGACTAGGCAGAACACTTTATTTATGGATGATGAGTGGCGAGTTTGGGTTAAGATGGTGGAGCAGGTTGCCCGGAGGAGACTAGATGAGGGACCATCCACTAGTGATGCTGATGCTGAGGCCCGGAGGCTGCATAAGATCATTCGCTGGATGTTGGTTGTGTTGAGAGAGATTCTGGATGATTAGACGGGACTGTTGGTTGAGCCCGTAGATTGTTGTTTTTCAGCACCAGTAGGCTTTGGGATACTGGGTCAGATGCCGGGATCCCTTTTTCATTTGTTATGTTGTATTTCGGAACCTTGTAGTAGTAGATGTTAGAAGTTAGGGGTAGATATGGGGATTATTTCCAGTTTTTCCTCTGTTTAACCCTGTTATATTATTGTACCTTATTTCTGAACTTGTGGTAACCAGACTTTTCTTTATGTACCCTTTGTTTAAATAAATCCATTATCTTGTTTTCCATTGTGCACTCTAAATATCTCATAAACTGTTCTAAATATCATGTTTCCGTACAACCATGTTTAAAATTCGTAATACCCTATTCTGTGCCATGATAAAAAAAACACTGATATGAGAATTATGTAGTAATAGGATTGCATGAGCAAATTTGGGTAAAGCTTAAAACCCGCAAAAAGATTTCATAATAAAATGTTGTTGTATACATGTTATACTATCGCATTGCTAAATAATTGCTCAATCAGGTTTGTAAGAAATGGCCAACTCACCAGATCACCAAGAAGAAGAAATACCAACCCATGACCCAGAAGTAAACCCAGAAACCACCATAATGAGCATACTTGCTCAGCTTTTGCAACAACCTGTGGCCTTTAAAGTTGGGAATTTCAAACACTTTCAATATGTTCATCCCCCAGAATTCTTAGGTTTGCCAGACCCGATTAAAGCACAGTTGTGTTTAAGAGAAATGGAAAAAGCTTTTGAGTTAGCAGAAGTTAAGGACGATAAGAAAGCTCAGTATGCAAGTTATTACCTTAAAGATGAAGCGAGTTTCTGGTGGGAGTCTTCGAAAGCGTTGTTGGAAGGAAAGGACTTAACATGGGAGAAGTTCACAGAGATGTTTCTGGAGAAGTATTTGCCAAGCTATATGCAAGATCAGTTGGAGATGAAATTTCTAGACCTTAGGAAAGATTATATGTCGGTAGCGGAATATGAAGTTAAATTATCGGAGCTGTTTAGATTTGTACCTGAGTATGTGAATACGGAGACAAAGAAGGCTAAGAGGTTCCAACAGGGACTTAAGCCATGGATTAGGAGTCAAGTAGCGTTGTTGGAGATCAAGAATTATGTTGCCTTGGTACAGAAGGCAATGATAGTAGAAGGAGAGCGTGAAGCTGCGAGGAGAGAAAATGAAGGAAGAAAAAGGAAATTTGAAAGCTCGGAGCAAGAGAAAGGAAGTTCAAAGTTTAGAGGAAAGTTTGGCAAGAATGGTGGAGGTCAGAACCAAAAGTTTCAGAAGTTTAAACCCGGTAACAGAGCTCAGAAGAACCGTTTCCAGAAAGCAGGACAACCGGGGAAGGATAATAGACCTCAGATTCAAGAGTGCAAGAATTATGGAAAGAGACACCCGGGAAGGTGTAATAAGTTGGATGTGACCTGTTTTAAGTGCAACCAGAAAGGGCATTATTCTTCAGAATGTCCAAACGGAGCAAAGAAGCCTGACTTGGCTTGTTTCAAGTATGGAAAGGTGGGCCATATGGCCAGGAATTACAAGGAGCCTGTTCAAAAGGCTAATGTTCTTAGGATTGCTGGACCGCCGTCTCTCCCAGCACCATCAGCTCAACCCAGAGCTAGAACCTTTAATATGACAATGAAAGATGCAATGCAAGATGTGGACGTGGTAGCAGGTATGCTTGTTATTAACTCAGTAGAAGTAAAAGTATTGATGGGTTCTCGAGCAACTAGATCTTTTATCTCTGAAAGTATTCTTGATAAGTTAAATTGTGTTGCGTACCCTCCGGAACCTAATTTGATTATAGAGGTAGCAAATCAAGAGAAAGTTATTGTTAATAAGATTTGTCCCGATTGTGATATGGTAGTAGAAGGTCGGCACCTTTCTGCTGACTTGATTCCCTTTAAGTTAGGAAAATTTGAGGTTTTACTAGGAATGGATTGGTTGTCAAACCATGAAGCGCAAATAGAATGTAAAAGTAAGAAGGTGAAGTTGAGGACCAAGGATGGTGATGAAGTGATATTCAAAGGAAAGAGGCAAGATAAGAAATTCCTAATGGCGATCGAGACGAGGAGATTAATACGTCAAGGATGCGAAGTTTATTTGGCTCATGTTATGGATGTGGAGAAAGAATCCGTAAGGATCGAGGATATTCCAATAGTAAGAGATTTTCCGGATGTGTTTCCTGATGAATTGCCTGGACTACCTCCAGATAGAGAGATCGAGTTTACGATTGATTTGGCTCCTGGAACGGAACCAGTATCGAAAGCTCCCTATCGTATGGCGTCAGTCGAGATGAAGGAATTGGCCGCTCAGTTGCAAGAATTGTTGGATAAAGGAGTAATTCGGCCGAGTGTATCCCCGTGGGGCGCACCAGTATTGTTTGTAAAAAAAGGATGGGAGTATGAGGTTGTACATTGATTATCGCGAATTGAAAAAGTTGACGATTAAGAATAAGTACCCTCTACCGCGAATCGATGACTTGTTTGATCAATTAAAAGGAGCTTCGTGTTTCTCTAAGATTGATTTAAGATCGGGGTATCATCAATTAAAGATTAAAGCGGAAAATATACCCAAGACAGCGTTTCAAACGAGATATGGACACTACGAGTTTTTGGTAATGGCATTTGGTTTGACGAATATGCCAGCCGCATTTATGGATATTATGAACAGAGTGTTCAAGCAATATTTGGATAAATTCGTTATTGTGTTTATTGATGATATACTGATTTACTCCAAGACTGAAGAAGATCATAAGGAGCATTTGAGGATTTCCTTGGAAATTCTGAGAAAAGAGAAGCTATACGCTAAGTTTTCGAAGTGTGAATTTTGGCTATACGAAGTGCAATTTCTTGGTCATGTAGTTAATAAAGAAGAAATCAAAGTGGACCCAGCAAGATAGAAGCTGTAATGAATTGGGAAAGGCCCAAGACTCCTACGGAAGTCAGAAGTTTTCTGGGATTAGCTGGATACTACAGAAGGTTTGTGCAAGATTTTTCTAAGATTGCTGTCCCATTAACAAAGTTAACAAGGAAGAACGAGAAGTTTATATGGACGGAAAAGTGCGAGGAAAGCTTTCAAGAGTTAAAGAAGAGACTGGTAACTGCCCCAGTGTTGGTGTTACCTGATGAAAAAGCAGAATCTGTAATATTCAGTGATGCTTCGTATAAAGGACTTGGATGTGTGTTAATGCAACACGGGAAGGTAATAGCATATGCGTCAAGGCAACTCAAGCCGCACGAGCAAAAGTATCCAACACATGATTTGGAATTGGCAGTAATTATGTTTGCCCTTAAGATTTGGAGGCATTATTTATACGGGGAAAAGTGCGAGATTTATACAGATCATAAGAGTTTAAAGTATATCTTCACTCAAAAGGAATTGAATATGAGACAAAGAAGATGGTTAGAATTGATCAAAGATTATGATTGTGCGATAAACTATCATCCTGGAAAGGCAAATGTGGTAGCGGACGCTCTAAGTCGCAAGGAAAGGTTGAATATGTTAACGTTATCGGAAGAATTAATCAAGGATTTTGAAAAGATGGAAATAGAAGTGCAGACTCCAGAATTTGGAGGTGAAGCTATATATGCGATGTCATTTCAACCCGAAATTTTGGAAAAGATTTGATGCTGTCAAGAGCAAGTGATGAATCGCGAAAAGAATAAGTCGACAGGAGAAGAAATTAAAGCTCAAAAGGATGGAAAAGGAATATACTGTGGTAACTCACATATTTGGATACCTAATGTCGTGGAACTAAAGCACGAAATTTTGCAAGAAGCGCATAACTCGAGATTTTCAATTCACCCTGGAAGTACGAAAAAGTACCAGGATTTAAAAGAAAGCTATTGGTGGCCAAGCATGAAAAAGGAAATTGCGGAA
This sequence comes from Apium graveolens, assembly GCF_009905375.1. Classification (NCBI taxonomy): domain Eukaryota; kingdom Viridiplantae; phylum Streptophyta; class Magnoliopsida; order Apiales; family Apiaceae; genus Apium; species Apium graveolens. The sequence continues at coordinate 62,826,670 of NC_133648.1, read as the reverse complement.
TAGATAAGTAAGTGTTATACGTGTCAAAGAGTCAAAGCGGAACATTAGAGGCCAAGCAGATTGCTTCAGCCGCTGGATATACCAGAATAGAAATGGGAACATATAGCGATGGATTTCGTGGTAGGATTACCTAAAACCAAGTCCAATCATGATGGGATTTGGGTGGTAATCGATCGGTTGACGAAGTCAGCACATTTCTTGCCGATAATTGAAAGATTTTCGTTGGAAAAGTTGGTCAAATTGTATTTGGATGAGATTGTGATGCGTCACGGAGTCCCTATATCTATCGTGTCTGATAGAGATCCAAATTTTAACTCGAGATTATGGAAAAAATTCCATGATCATTTGGGAACTAAGCTGAAAATGAGTACGGCGTACCATCCGCAGACGGACGGACAAAGTGAAAGGACAATTCAGACAATTGAAGATATGTTGCGAACCTGCGCAATAGATTTTAAAGGAAATTTGGGATGATCATTTGCCGTTAATTGAGTTTTCCTACTACAACAGTTATCACACGAGTATTGGCATGTCGCCTTATGAAGCGTTGTATGGAAGAAAATGTAGGTCCCCTACATATTGGGACGAGGTTAGTGAGCGTAAATTAATTGGCCCAGAGCTGGTTCAACAAACAAAGAAAAGGTAGAAATGATCCGAAAAAGATTAATCGCAGCTCAAGATCGATAAGCAAAGTACGCAAATCAAGAAAGAAGAGATGTGCAATTCGAATCTGGAGACAAAGTCTTGTTAAAGATATCTCATTGGAAAGGTTTAACCCGATTCGGAAAGAAAGGGAAGTTGAGTCCTAGGTATATTGGACCATTTGAAGTACTGCGACGAGTTGGGAAGGTGGCATATGAATTAGCGGTACCTCCGCAAATGCAACATCTACACAATGTATTTCATGTTTCTCTTCTGAAGAAGTATAATGCTGATACGACGTGATCGAATTGGAACCAGTGGAAATTCAACCGGATTTGTCTTATATGGAACAACCAGTTCGAATCTTAGACAGAAAGGAGAGGACACTTAGAAATAAAGTAGTACCTCTAGTCAGAGTGTTGTGGAGAAATCCATTAGTAGAAGAATCAACTTGGGAATTAGAGAGTGAAATGAAAGAAAAGTATCCCCATCTATTCGCTTAGACTAGATTCTGGGGACAGAATCCTTTTAAGGAGGGTAGATTGTGACGACTAAGAATTTTGCGACGTAAATAAGTCAATAAAGTATGATGTGATTATAATTATGTGATTAAGTGTTGGTTGATTGTCTTTTAGAATCTAGGAGCGTAAATAGAAGCGTTCCAATTTAAAGAGTCAGCTTAGGAGTTAAGCTGTGTTGTCGGGCCGTCAGGTAGAACGGAACCCGTCCTCATAAGGATTTAAAGTATATAAAATGTGAAATATGTATGATTGTATGAAATGAATGTTTAAATAAAGTATTGCATCCTAGTGACATGTCGGTCGATAAAGATAATGATACCATGATAATGAGAAGCGTAATTGAAACGCTGAACGTCGGGCCGTCAGGCAAAACGTGACCCGGAACGCGTAAAAAGGAATAATATTAAAGAAAGATAATTTCTATGATCAAACATGAGTTGAGATGTGTTCGTATGTGTGCTTACTTATCTGTATGCATGATTACGTGATATGTTCACATTTTTATGGATTTAAGGGAATTAATTGATTTAAATAAAAGTTTATTTAACCTTCACACATTTTTATAAAATTATCTAAGTAAGATAACTACATGAGATTTGTTATCTTATCTTTGTAATAATCCTGTAGACTTTCTAAAAATGATGGACGGATTTATTTGGTGATCGTTGCATTTTAAATTGATTTTTATGTGATAAAATGTTATTATTAGCACAAACTTGTAAAAATCATATAAAATCAACCATACGCTCAAAATCATATTATGAGTAATGGTTGGAAATCTAATTTCGAGATTCACGTTTTAAAATTATCATTTGTATCAAATTCATCTTTTCGAGAGAGACATTTGCAAATCAAATTCGTTTTCTTTTAAGAATAAAAAGTGAATCATAAATGAGATACCTAATTACCATACTACCCCTCCCTTGGTAGTATATAATCTCACCCACCTCCTCTTTTCTTTCTTTTTACCCGAGCTTCTCTCTTCTCTTTCATTTTCTCTCAATTTTTCATCCCTCTCGGGATTTCTCTCTCTCTCACTCTCGGTACACTCTCTCTTCAATCTCTCACTTGTTCTTCACTCTTTTTCGGTTATAGAACCATGATTATGTGAGATTTTGTGATATCTACCCATATACATACATGCATGTCACTATTTTCAAGTTTTTGAGAAAAACCAAAGTTGGATTTGGTGGTTTTGAATTCAGTTTTCATGAAAACAAAAGGGTTTTTGTTCTTAAATGATTTAGAGTGAAGATATGTGTTTGCATGTGTGTATTACTTGAGAAAATTGGTGGTTGTTGGTTGGAAACCCCCGAATGGGGGCACCACCGAGATGCCACCTCCACCGGTGATGTACTCCGGTGAACCGGTGGTGAGCAATGATGTTAAACACTAAGCTCTAGTATTTAATCAATTATTTTGTGTTTGCATGTGGTTTCTTTTGAAAGGTTGAATGGTTTTGTAGTTTACAAGTTGATGAGTTGATTCTTGTTGATTATGAATGTTAATATAGCTTAATGTTAAGAGATTAGTGTGATTAAAGATGCAAAAGTTTGAAATTGAGTTTGTATGTGAGGATTCTTAGAAGAGGCCGAATGGTTCCTATTTTTTTCTGGAAAATCATGTTGATTTGTTGGTGCAAATGATCTATTGATGATTGTTTTATAAATTGTAGAGTAATTAGAATGAATTATGATTAAAAGTCCAAATTGATGCATGCATGTTGTGATTCTTGGAAATTTCGAATGTTTCTACTTGATTAAGTTGAATTAAGTGTTAAATTGAGTGATCATCCATGATTATGATTGAATTATGAGTTTAAATGAGTTGTAAGAATGATATTAAACTATTTTGGGATGATATACTTGATGCATGTCAAATAAGGGTTTTGCATGTTTGATTCTTGATTATGATAAGTGTTAAGGCCGAATAGGCCATAGGAATTAAAGGTCAAAATCTGATTTTTGGAAATTGATAGAATGATTGAGTGTTTATATGTGAAAATCTTTGGAATTGTTTGTTTGATTGTGGTTTTGGTTCGAATTAAGGATAAAAGGAAAAAGGGAATTAATTTAATTGATAAGTAATAGCTATGGTCGTAAGTAATTAGCTATAAATAAAATTGTGTGTTCGTATGAGTTATAAATGTTTGATTTAGAGAGTAGTCAAGATTTAGCGAGTATAAGTTGGTGATCGAAAATATATATAGAGATATAAAGGCTATAAGAAAAGAATATGTTATGTGCTATGTGCATGTGTGTATATAAGCTATACACGTATAGTTCGAGTCAGAAGTATAATCGAGCTATCGTATTGAGTGAACGTGCCTGGAACGAGAGTTAAGAAACTAATTGAGATTTTGGTTTTGATTGTAGATTCGGAACGTGAGGGCATTCAGGCTAGGAAAGGGAAAGGTATACTAGGTGGCAGTAGTTCAACTTTTGTGAAACAGGAAAGCGAATTCAGGAAAGTAACTCTAATTACTTGTGTAAATGGTTATAGAAAGAATGTTGTTCATACCATGTAGAGTACTGAACTGTTAAAATGATGAACCCCTGATATCGATTTGAGATACCCTGTCTTTGATCTTGTAAAACTGTTACTGATAAGCTTATTGATACAACCCTTTGGTAACCTATCTTTTCTGTTCAACTTATTTGTTATGCCATGCACTATTATAAACCCTATAATTACCTTTACGAATCCTCTTGTAATGATGCCATATTCTTTGATCACCATATCCCCTATTGATCCTTGGAACAGTCTGATTCTTTTAACTTAAGTACCTAGTTATCATTGATTCAAAACCCCTAAAATTTCATCTTGTTTATCCTTGATTCATTTCCTTAACTTTGAATTCTTGAAATTGAATCTAAGAATGAGGTTCGACTTTAAAGAGTCCCAATGATTTCATATTCTTGGTAATGATAAAATGAATTTAGAAAACCTACTTTTTCCAACTCAAGTTTTTCCAAACGAATTCCTGATGGATTGGATTGGACGTAAGAGGCTAGTGAGACTATTCAAGTCATTGTAAGAGGCTAGCGGGTCTAGTCCAGTTTAAGGCTGAAATTATGCCGTATGGTACCTTAAAGACCGGATGGAGGTTGGTACGGGCTGATCACCCGTATTATAATGAAATGAAAAAATAAAATGGTCCAATCAAGGGTTCTATATTGATTTTAAAAAGGAATTGAAACTTCCTACTCAGTAATTGATTCTTTGAAAAAAATGGAAATGGTTTATATTGCTTTGAAAATAATTGATTGTGATATTGTGAAACTTAAATCTCGTGAACCCTGATTTTAATTTGTTGGTCATATAATTGGTTCCATATAGTGAAATATTGTTGCTTTCCTTTCTGAAAGATCTGTTTTGATCCTTTAATGATTTGTGATGAATGTCGGTTTTCACCCTGCTTCGAGCCTTGTTCCTTGAAAACCCCACATTTTTCCTTCATAACCCTTTCATAACCCGAAAGATGGAAATCTGCCACCTAGAACAAATAAAGTAGAATGCCCTGAGATTGGTAATTATATTGTGGATTTTATATCATAGTACTGCTTTATAGTTACTTGCTGAGTTTTATACTCATATGTTTTGTATTAATCTAACCATGGTAGTTAAGCAAGAAGATGGCCAGACTTAGGCGCACTGCTCGTAAGAGCGTACCTGGTGGCCCTTACCGTGTTGAGGGCTTTTCGTTGCCAGAGCAGGTAGTGGTGTTTTTGAGTGAGAAAGCGCTTAGCCAAAAGGTTGTAAAAATATAATGGGTTATCTGTCGGTTCCAAGACGGAATCGATTATATTTATTTAATATTATTTTGGGGTTGTAAGTTATATTTTATGATTGGTGGTTGTAATCTTGTCTCATACTTTATCCTGTTTGATCATGTTAGTAGTTAATCGGGGTTTATGCTTATTTAATTATTAGATTAAAGGTGTGTGGGTCCTCATTTCCTAACCCCGAGATTGAAGGCGTCACAGCTACACCACACGTCGTCGTCATCTCTGTCGAAACGGAGCTTGAGACCGGGCCCAGCAAGGAGAGGACCCCGGGGGCGAATTGGGATTATCAATACCTACTCTTTTGATAAATTGATTCATTGTTACAGGCGTGACAGTTATATAGCACACCGGACACTGTGTGGTGCACTGCTTTAGCATCTATTTTCCAAGGATAACGATTTCTCAGCCACTAATACAAGTCAGGGAAATTTATTCGGACCAAATATATTTGATAATTATTACTCAAATCCCACCAACATGGCTGCTGTCCGTGCTTGTAGTACTACCGGTGACAATCTATATCCTTCCTTACATAACAACATCCTGGCTCCTCCCTACTCAACTTTACAGTCTTTATCACAATTTTCAAATCAGTCTGAACAGAGGATGATTATCACTGCAACTAATCCAGGAAATAATAATGATGCTCAAGGCAGTGAATTTATTAGTGACAGTAATTTTGATGTTAATGTGTTGTATGACCGCCTCTTTGTTGTTTTAAGTGTTCATTCTTCTGCATTGTCACAAGAAGCTCCACAATAAGGCTAAGTCTCGCTAATCCAGGACACTCGGCTTCCTTCACAAGAAGTATGAATAACTCAATTGGTCCATTAATATCTTCTAGTCTCGATATCTACACTGATTTCTGCAGTACAGCCGGTGGGAACTTTCATTTTCCAGTGTTCCTAAAATAATATTGGTAGCTAATTCTTCCAAAATGGTTTTCCATCAGAGATTGTGTGAAAGCAACAATGGAAATGGTGGCATCAAAGATCTAGCATTTTATTTTAAAATTTGTTAATTAGTTAAAAACTTTTGAAAACCATTGTGTAAAAAAATACTATCAAGAGGAAAGGAAATGATACCTTCTTTCTTGTCAATGAAATCGACCCCAAACCTAACTTGGGTTGTCTGGTAAGGATCACTAGACAATAGGAGGGCTTTTTTATTCCATACTTCATCAATGTACTCAAGAATAACAACAGACTCACAAATAGGCTTCTCCTTATGAACGAGAATGGGAATTTTCTTATGAACTGGGTTTATCTTGAGAGGAAGAGGGCTTTTGTTCCATAAATCCTACTCCTTATTCATACTGGACACTTTTTTACCTAGTGCTATTCTGGCTCTTGATAATCCCAATTCGCCCCCGGGGTCCTCTACTTGCTGGGCCCGGTCTCAAGCTCTGTTTCGACAGAGATGACGGCGGCGTGTGGTGTAGCTGTAGGGTGGGAACCTACAAAACAGAACCGGAAGGGGGTGGCGTCCCCGCGACACCTCCGGTGTGAGAATGAGAGAGGGTTTTGAAAGAGAAAAGGAGCAAAACATGAATTATACGAGAATATGGTGGTGTGTGCGCGTGTGTGTATATGTGAGTTTGTGTGAGAGAGAGAGTGTATAACCTGTAACCTTGCTTTTGTTCTGCCTTTTATAGGCCTCCTACTAGGGTTTAGGGGTTTGTACCTTTTAATCTGGACCGTAGGCGTGTCTTTTGGACTGTAGGGCGTGTGGACGCCTGGATGTGCCGAAGTACTATCAAATCCGGACCGTAGGAATGTTCTGGATCCAGGGTACTTGGACGGTGGTGATGTTGTCACGCGTCATGGGCTCTCCAAGGTTAAAGCTGAGTGCTTCCTGGGTTTTTCTTATTGGGCCCTGGGTTTCTGTTATTGGGCCTGTACTAATATAGGCTATCATTTTCCCCCACTCCCTTATGCGGGTTTGCCCGGATGGGGGAGTAGATTAGTTATCATTGTGCCGCAACGCCTTAAGAAAAATTTTGGGGGTTTATTTGAATTGTTGCCCCCTAACCCCGGGGTCAAATGGGAATGAGACACCGGCGTTGACTTGGCTAGTCATTTGATTTTAGTTCAAGGTGGGATTCCTTGAAGTACTCGGAAAAATTTTGGGGGTTTATTTGATTTGTTACCCCCTAACCCCGGGGTCAAATGGGAATGAGACTCCGGGGTTGACTTGGCTAATCGTATGATTTTAGTTCAAGGTGGGATTCCTTGAAGTACTTAAAAAAAATTGGGGGTTTATTTGATTTGTTGCCCCTAACCTCGGGGTCAAATAGGAATGAGACTCCGGGGTTGACTTGCCTAATCATTTGATTTTAGTTCAAGGTGGGATTCCTTGAAGTACTTAGAAAATTTTTGGGGGTTATTTGATTTGTTGCCCCCTAACCCCGGGGTCAAATGGGAATGAGACTCCGGGGTTGACTTGGCTAGTCATATGATTTTGTAATTTGAATTTTGGGCAAGGTTTGGTGGATAAGGACAATCCTGACATTTGATTTGACTCTGAAAAGCTGATGTTGAAAATCCGGAGGGGCAGAAGACTAATGGGATTCCAGCCGGGATCAAAAATACACGCGTATATATATTTGTATCTTTTGAGTGTACCATTTTTTAATTTCCCCCCTTTTTCTCCTAAAAAGTCGTGCATACATAATGATTACGTGACAAGTCGTGTAATAACTGCTGTGCAGTTATTTTCTGGGACCAATCGGAGTGTGCCACATGGAGTGGGGGGTTAATTTCTACCCCAAAAGACTTTTCATCTTTCACCTGTCCCTCTTCCTTCTATAAATACCAGCCTCTTCACTTTCTTTTTTCTTTTACGCGATAAAGGAGTTTGAGAGTGAAATTGGGAAATCGAAGCTTTTGGAGAGAATCATTTCTGCGAGTTTGAAGCCTTCATATTTCTCCTTTTCACTTGTAAGTTCTTCATTCTTCTGTCCTTTCATTTTATGCCATGCATATCATCGTGTTTGTGTGAGTTTTTGTTTCGCTACTGTGTATTTTTTGTTCGAGTTTTGTGACTGTTTAATTGTGTGTTTGGAGTTTTTAAGGAGGTTTTGTTGTGTTTTTGTCTCGTGGGGAGTTTTTTGGAGTGATTTGTTGTTATAAGCGCATATAGAAATTTGTTTTTGTATGGTTTGTGTGCGGTTAAACATTGGGTTTTGAAGGTTAAAACGTGTTGAGCCCGGGGTATGTTCTTGGCATATGTTTTTATTTTGTAGATGTATGTAAACTTCTCTTGTTTTCTGTTTTGTTCTTGTATTTGGGTTCGGGGTTTGGCATTGACTTCGGGGTACATACGTATGTATATATATAGTATATGCCAGGTAGTCACTTTAAGAATACTGCTAACCTTAGAATCCGGTATCCCGAGCTGCCCAGCGGTTTAAGCGAATTGTTGTTAGCCTACACCTCTTCTTCTTCTAGTAGTAGCTTTTCAGAGATGCCTCCTCGAGCTGAACCGCCTGCCCAAGTGTTGGCGCAAACCTTAGTTCTAGGCCCCGGGGGTACTTTGTTCGATCTAGATGGGTCTTAGGAGGATGTAGATGAATACTTCGTCCAGTGCCGAATAAACCCTAAGCCCCTGGGTTTTTATTACAGGGATTTATCTGAGGCGTATGGGGGCCCGAATGGGCTAGGCGGTAGGGAGCCCTATAACGAGGATGACATGAACATGAAGTTTTTTACCGCCCCGGGGACCAGGTACGAGTGTGGGGCGGTTCATAAAGAGATCCAGGATAAGTATACAGATGTCGAGGTAGATAGTGCCCTTAGGCTCGCCTTTAACCTTGAGGATAAATACGAATGGAGATGGCCCGAGATTCATGAGAGGGTGTATCACAGACCAGAGGGGGGATGGGTCGGGATTCCCCTGGAACACCTCCAGGGCATGCATCTTGGATTACATCAATTCACCAAATCTCTATGTCGGGATGTGTACGGGATTCCTTTCACCCAATTGGCCCCGAATTCAGTAAAGTGGATAAGTTAGTTTTTAGCCTGCTGTCATGCCAAAAACTACCTCCCCACCTTCAAACTTTTCCACCATATTTTCAAGATTAAGAGATCCACATCCCGGACCATGTATGAGTTTTTATTCCGGATCGAGGATTGTGGATATCACTCAGATAAGATGGTACTCCCGGTCAGCATGTTGACATTACTTAAGGGGTGGCACCGGGAGTTTATCTTTGTTCGGGGTGGGGATTTGGAGTTCATGCCACTCTATAAGCTCAAAATTAAAACAGATAAATTTCCGATCTACCGGCTCGGGCAAGCAGCTCTCGCGATGGTTTATGCCTTCTGTGGGGCACTTGGGACGCAATGGACCCGGGACACCTTTAATAGCAATGAAAATATGCATGCTGCCGGCTGTAAGTCTTTTGTTCTAGCTTCATTTCATTACTCTATCTTTTATTGTTTGCTTGTATCCCGGACTGGCATCTTGTTATTTCCTTTTCAGGTATTCCCAAGTTAATTCCCTATCCCCCGAACATGTCTGCTCAGCTCAAGGATTTGTCAGCTAAGCTGCGAAGGATTGGAGGAGTGACAAGTGTGGATCTCGAGAAGAAGAAGGTTGGTGAGGGCGAAGATACAGTCCGGAAGGCGGCGCCAACCCGGCCGGGGAGGACCACGATTGTGATCAATGAACCTTGGACTGAGGATGTGCAGCAGGGGGATGTGATGAGGGTCCCAGTGCCCCGGAAGAGGAAGGGTGCCCCTGCAGGTCCCGAGGAGAGAGGAGGAGAGGGCTCTGAGGGCCATGCTTCCAAGAAGGCTGCAGTTGAGCTGGCCCCGGATACCCTGGAGACCCTGAAGGCCTTGCTGGCTAGCTTTACTCCGGAGACTCGCCGAAGGGAGCTCTTTGAAAACTATGCCAGCACCGCCGAAAGGAAGAAGTACAGGAAAGAGCCCCTTGATGACTTCCTGGTCGGACTTCAGGAGGAGATTACCGCTATAAGCTTTTCCTCGTAATACCTTGATTTTGCACTTGCCTTTTTCGTGTATCTGTATAGTCTAAGCGTGATGTGTAATAATTTTAGGAAAACTCCCGGGTTGCTGGATTGGTTTGCATAGCCCGGAGCTTGCAGGCGAAGGCTGATGCTGCCGAGGTTTATAAAACCGAAACTGAGAAGCTGTCACGGGAGGTCAAGGACTTGTAGGAGGCGAATGCGAAGGAGGCAGCAACACATAAGAAGCTTCTTGATGAAATCCGGAAGAGACAGGACCGGGCCGAAGCTTCAGTCCGGGAAATGAGGGTGGAAAACAAGAAGTTGAAGGATGATCTCGCCGCCCGGCCCACTCCTGAAGAGGTCCTGGATGGGTTCCGGGGTACTCCGGCATACTCTGAGGAGTTGAACGACAAAGCGCTGGAGAAGATCCAGATTTGCTGGAGGATTGCTTCCAAGTACCTTGGCAAGAACCTCAAGGTACGATCGACGTCTTCCTGGAGAAGTACATTGAGGAGGAGACCCGGTTAGAGCAAGGAAAAGAAGCCATCCAGGCAAGGGAGTCCGGGGTCGAAGCTTCCAGCAGCGCCGCTCCTCTTCTCGAGTCACCCCTCACCCAGCAGCCTCCGCTCCCGGAAGACGATCCTGAGCAGCCTCCGTCTCCTCCTGCCGAGCCAGCAGCAGAAGCTTGAATACCTTGCCATTTTTTGGCATGTAATTTCCATTTCCTGTTTTTTTTTAAGTATCGTCTGAACTCAGCCTTTTGGCTATTTTAATTTTTTTTGTAACTTGGATGATTTTGATTTGCCCCCCGGGGTGTGTTTCCCCGGGGTAGTTTAATGTAGTTGTGCTTTTCTTTCTTTTCACTTGTCGCTTTGATTCACATATGAGAATTTCTATCTCAGAAATTTAGGAATAGTTGGGAATTTTCCTAAACACACATGGGCTATGTTTTTGCAGACCCTGGGATGGGGTAAAATTTCTAAATTATAGGAATTTTTATAAGTGCACATGGGCTGTGCTTTTATATAACCCCGGGTAGGGTTAAAATTTCCAATTAATAGAAATTTTCTAAGTACACATGGGCTGCATTTTTGCAGATCCCGGGATAGGGTAAAATTTTCAACTTATAAAAATTTTCATGTACTCATGGGCTAAGTTTTTAAGTAACCCCGGGTAGGGGTAAAATTTCCAATTAATAGAAATTTTCTAAGAAGCAATATAATGAAATTGGTTCAAGCTATGGGATGCTTAAAGTCGAGTTTTTCATTCATATTGAAAGAAAAAATTACATTCCGGGGTGAATGAGAATAGTGTTTACATCAAAATATCATAGTATAAATATAGAAATATTCCCAGAATGCACCTTTCTCTTACTGGTAGAACTTCCTTAACCGGGTTTCGTGCCAGGTATTGGGGACCTCGGTCCCACTGAGGTAGTTCAGCTTGTATGTTCCCGGTCGGAGCATTTCCTTGATTGTGTAGGGGCCTTCCCAGTTCGGCTGCAGTTTCCCTTGTTAGTTGGGTCCGAGGCTTCGGTGTCCCGGAGTACTAGATCTCCCACCACATATTCTCTTATCTTGGCCCTCTTTGCAAAGTAAAGCTTTATTTTTCTTTGTAGCTCTCCATTTTCTCTACATCCCGCTCTCTTACTTCATCCAAGAGTTCAAGGTTGGTTTTAAGGCCTTCTATATTGGACACTTCATTAAAGTTGACCACTCTGTGGGAAGGGGTTCCGGTTTCCAGCGGTAGCCGAGCTTCGGTGCCATAGGCGAGTTTAAATGGAGTCTCTCCGGTTCCAGTCCGGGAGGTGGTTCTGTAGGACCACAGGAGTTTCGGGAGTTCGTCTGGCCAGTTCTTTTTAGACTCTTCCAACCTTTTTTCCAAACCTCGGAGTATGGTTCTGTTGGTGACCTCTACTTGTCCGTTTCCTTGTGGATGGGCCACAGATGCTTTCTTGTGCTTTATCCCGAGCTCTTTCAGGTAAGCTTCAAAATCCGAACCAACGAACTGCGGCCCGTTATCCGAGATCAGGATCACTGGAATCCCGAACCTCATTACAATCGAATCCAATAATTTTATGCACTCCTGCTGGTTGATGCTCCTCATGGCCTTGGCCTCTGCCCACTTGGTCATATAATCAATCACTACCACTGTAATATCCAGGGAAATTATGTGAATATTATGTGTTAAATAAATATGTATTAGGTGTTTTATAAATTTAAAGTGATCATTGCCATGATATGAGATGTTATAACTGTTATGTGTGTTTCGTGCGGGCCAGAAAATTTTTCAAATGATTAAAAATATGTTTAAATTGCAATTATATGAACTTATTTGCAATCGGGATGCGTATTTATCAGCATCTTTATTAAGATACCCGTTTTATATGATTTTATGTGCGTTTGAATGTATTTTACGTGTTTTCGGGATTTTCTGATAATTTAGGGATCGTTTCCGTTTTTCAAAAATCAACGGACCGGGACCCCACCAGGACGACAAACACCAAAAAATCGATGTTTTTATTTTTATAAAATTATTCGTATTTCAAATATCCTTTATTTTTGTATTTTTGAATTATTCGTAATTTTTGGGAAATTTTGACATTAACTTTGTATTTTATCGTTTTTAAAATTATTCCCCCTAATTATTATTTTAGGGCTTAATTATTGTAATTTAGGGATAAAAACACCCTTAATTTATTTTGGGGATATAATTTCAGAATTAATATAAATAGCTGAACATGATTAATTTATTCATTTTATTTTATAAAAAATTCAGAAAATTCATAAACACCAAGAACAACTTTGGGGGTGAGAATTTCTTCCTCAACTTCAAACACGGTTTTTGATCGATTCTGGAACCCAAATCAGACGTGCTAGTAACCAAAATCTTCCTCTCGAAGAGAGCTTTCCATTGATACCAATATCTTGATCTGAGGTACAATAAATCGAAAAGTTGATTTTTATCTTTTTATTCTTGAAAATCGTATTTGTTTTCAGATGATTCTAGGTTGATTTTGATGTTACAGACAGCTTTAGAATGATGTTTATGATCGATTTATGTACTTAGTTGCATCGTTTTAGTTCAGGATTATTGAAATCGCGTTCTTGAGTTTTGGGTTTTTTTGATTTGATTTTTCTGGTTGTTCTTGAATATGGGTTAGTATTTGATGATGTAGTTAGGTTACAAATGATCCCAGCTTTATTTTGATGCTTGAAACGTTGTTTTTGGTGGAGATTTGATCGAATTCGGATTTTTCCGAATTGGTTCGCCGGAGGGGGATCGATTTTGATCGGAACTTGAGTTCCTGGATGATTTTGGACGAACTGAGACTGCCAGGAGGGTTAGGGGATTGTTTAGAATGTTTTAGCTGAGAAAAACGGGGTGATTCGCGTGGTTTCGACCCTCTAAGGGGCCTTCCGGAGCTCGACCGGAGTTCGAAGCTCACCGGCCGGTTTCTGGGTTTTCCCAGATTCCGGCGGTTTTCTTCAAGAACTTCGGCCGTGTTCTTGGACGGCCGCCCTTTGATCCATTCTCCGGTTATGCTTGCCCTGAGTTTCTGTTTCTATGTTTTTGTTTATTTTTAAATCAAATTTCATTTTTCTGTTTTAAAATTACTTATTTTAATTTCAAAAATCAATTACTTAATATCTGTAATTCTAAAAATTATTTTCTTAATTATTTTAAATTCCTAAAATTATTCTCTTTAATTATTTTCAAAAATACAATTTGATTTAATTATTTATAATTTATTTTAGTTAATTATTTATGAATTTAATTAATTGATTAAAAATCAATTAATCAATTAATTTTATTTATAAATAGTTAAATAAATGTAAATTATTTATAATTAATCCAAATAATTCCTAAAAATTATTTTAAGATTTTAAAAATTATATTTTGGTATATAAAAATCAATTAATATTTTTATTAATTGATTTAAATCTATTTATTTCTTATTTTATTCATAATAATTAAACCGTTCGTCCGTTTAATACGAAACGAACGCGTACAGATTCAGAAAAATATTGCGCTTCCAATAAAAATACTTTTGAGCCCTAATTTCTTTTGTATTTCAATGTAATTTGATTTGTGTATCAGTTTGAGTCAGTATTTGATCGGTAAATGCTAATATTGACTTAATTTTCATTCTGAACGCACTGAGACGTATCTTTTAACGATCTGACTTATATATTGCATGAATTATGTGATTACGTGTTATACGAATGCCATGATTATGTGCTACGTGAAATGCAGGCTATCTGTTTATATTTTTAAAATACCATGTTAGTTATAAACGATCGGGTAGATGTCAAGACGTATAATTATGTCGATTGAGTTTGGTTCTGTCAATTAAGATAGTTCTTTTGTTTATAGAATCGAGTAGCAAGGAGTGCATTCAAGTGTTAGACGGAGATAGTAGCTATCAGTTATAAGCTGAGTTATAGTAAGAGGTTATCGAGCATATCAGGCAAGTACCCCTAACTTCACTTATTGTTCAAGTGACGTTTAGTTTGAATCATATTACGCAAATATTATATCTTCATTTATCATTCAATTGATATTGTCTCTGAATTATATTCTTTCAATTTCCAAACTATTCTAAGTTCAGAATAGTTAAACATTTTATATATTTCGCTATAAATCACTCTATACAGTGGAACATTGAATTGGGATTAGCGAATAACTAATTGTTCTGGTTATTTCGCCATCGATTGTTGAGATAACTCTGGACCATGAGAAATGGAGAGTTATATGGTTAAGGATGTCCTATGATTCGGCTCCTTTGATCAAAATATTTTATGGATTGGATGAATGCGTAAGTGACCGGGACGGACGGTCCAGCGGAGGGCTATTTCAATGTGTTATATGAAATATTATGACACCATTTTTGCCACAGACAGGTATATTTCCTTTTTATTTGAGTACTCGTATTTTGGGGACATGTTTCTATAAATCATGACCTTGTGCTATCACACGGGCTGATCAGCATGTGATAGTATGTCCGTCGGAGTTAGATTCCAATCTAAAAATTATCGTTTATTATTGATAGCTTATGAAGCTTTTATTATTAATCAAATATTACTGATTTTATTCTGTTGTTCAGTTATTATCAGAATGTGGTTTATCATTTCAAGCACATTTTATACTGGTTGCTGAGCATTTCTTTCGCTCATACTTGTTTATCAATCTAATCTTTCAGCTAAGCCAGAGCAGGCTTGAGATCCAGGTTTGATCAGAAGTCAAGTGCTTATAGGTAGTATGGTGTGTTTTCCACATAGACTGTTTTGGGACGCTTGAATAAGTCTAGAGGTTTGTAATAAAATTTGAATAATTTGTAAAACTAATTAGACTTATGGTTTGTAATAACACTTGGTTTGTATTAGTGCCTGTTCCATACTATAACTTGTGATTGATCTAGTTGCAAGCAAGGGGTCATATTTATTATATTATTCCGCTATGATTATTTTATTTTAGTTTATTGGCAAGTGACCCCCAAATCTAGACCCCGGGTTTGGAGGGCGTCACAGGTTGGTATCAGAGCTACAGGTTATGGTCACTGAAACAGGCGTATGATTGTCATAGATGAGTCATAGGAAGATCACATAAGATAGGCGCGTGTAGTTTAGCTTTTATAGGATTAGATTTAGGTTATTGGGCTGGGTTATAATTAATTTGTTTAGGTTCCCGTTTTGCGTTTAGCCTTAGGCCTTGTGTCATTGCCCTGCTATTTTGTTGGTTTAGTTGAGATTTCAAGCAAGGATTTAAAAAGTTCGGATAATTCGGAGTAAATTTTCTTTGTGTTATTATTCTCAAGATAATAAGCAGGATTATGTGATAATCATGTCGCTTGTGTTAATATGGTAGCAAGTTTATGATATTTTGAGAAGAGATAGTGTTTGCGAATTTTGATATGCTAAGGAATTGCTACATATTTAACATAATGCTTGACAGATTATTATATATGTTGCTTGTTTTCTTACCAGAATAATGGCACCAAAGAGAAGGAATAATTCAGGAGAGGATCATACCGAGAGTCCGATGGATCCAGCGATTGTCCAGATGTTGGGACTGATGCAACAGCAGATGTTACATCTTACGCAGTAGCAACAACAGCAGCAACAGCAACAGCAGCAAGCAGCAGCACCACCTGCATTGACTTTTAAGCAGTTTCAAGCTGTGAAGCCACCTGAGTTCAAGGGAAGTGCTGATCCTGTGGAAGCCAATGCATGGCTCAAGGAGATGGAAAAGGCTTTTGAATTAGTCGGAGCAGGAACTGAACAGAAGACCAAGTTTGCAAGCTACTTTCTGAAGGGCGAGGCGAACTATTGGTGGGAATCCACGCGAGCATTGGAAGGAGGTGAGTTTATAACTTGGGAGAGATTCACAGAGCTGTTCCTAGAGAAGTATTTCCCGAGGTATATGAAGAATCAAGTGGAGATTAAGTTCTTGAACCTGACCCAGGGTGATCTTACCATGGCGGAGTACGAGGCTAAGTTTACTGAGTTAGCAAGGTTCGTGCCAGACCAGGTTGACACAGATGAAAAGAAAGCAAGAAGGTTTGAGCAGGGATTGAAATTTTGGATTCAGAACAGAGTGGCCATGTTTGAGTTGACTTCATATGTGGCAGTGGTTCAGAAAGCAATGGTGATCGAAAGTAAGAGTGACATGTCTCAGAAAGGAAAAGATGGGAAGAAAAGGAAGATATAAACCTCAGAATAAGGTCAGCAGCTAAGTAATTTCCAGAGCCATTTCAACAGAAGGCCAGAGTTTCAGGGTAATAGGAATATGGGATTCAGAAGACCACATTCAGGAAATGGAGGACAAGGCAATCGTTTTCAGAATTCAAATCAGCAGAGGCCCAATCGTCCACTAGTGCCAGATTGCTAATTCTGTGGTAAAAAGCATTTTGGGAATTGTAATGCCAATGTGATGTGTTTCAAGTGTGGCAGGAAGGGACACTTTGCTAATATGTGTCAGAATCCGACTCAAGGTCAGAATTTGGGAACTGGTTGTTATAAGTGTGGGAAGCCAGGGCATATCTTTCAAGAAATTGTCCAACACAAGGTATAACAAGTAACACGCCAAGGCTTACAGGTGCTCCATCTCAGAGTGTGCCAAGGATTGAAGGACCACCAGCTCAACCCAAAGCCAGAACATTTAACATGACTATGAAGGATGTTGTTCAGAGTTCAGACGTGGTTGCAGGTACGCTTCCAGTCAACTCCGTAGATGCTAAAGTTCTATTTGATTCTGGAGCTACAAGGTCATTTATTTCTCAAGATTTTGTTGATAAACTGCATTGTGAAGTTAAGTTGTTAGAACAAGTGTTAATGATAGAGTTAGCTAATAAGGACCAAGTTTTTGTCGACCGAGTATACCCGAGGTGTGATGTTGAGATAGGAGGACATCATTTCTATGCCAACTTGATACCTTTTAAGTTGGGAGAATTTGATGTTATTTTAGGAATGGATTGGTTGTCAATAACGCTCAGATTGATTGTAAGAATAGGAAAGTGAGACTTCATACCTTGGATAGTAAGAAGAAGGTGATATTTCGAGGAAATAGGCAAGAGAAGAAGTTCTTAACGATAGCTCAAATGAAAAAGTTATTACGTCAGAATTGCGAAGCATATTTGGCCCATGTGGTAGACACCAGCAAAGAAGTTCCAGCACTAGAAGCGATCCCAGTTGTCAACGAATTTTCAAACGTCTTTCCAGACGATCTACCAGGATTACCTCCGGATAGAGAAATTGAATTTGCAATTGACCTAGCACCCGGAACAGAACCAGTCTCTAAAGCTCCGTACCGGATGGCACAAGTGGAGATGAAGGAATTGGCAACTCAGCTGCAAGATCTTTTAGAGAAAGGAGTTATAAGACCCAGTGTATCCCCATGGGGCGCACCAGTAATGTTTGTCAAAAAGAAGGATGGGAGTATGCGATTGTGTATCGATTATCGAGAACTAAATAAACTGACTATTAAGAACAAGTATTCGTTACCAAGGATCGATGATTTGTTTGACCAATTGAGAGGCGCTGTATGGTTTTCTAAGATTGATTTAAGATCCGGATATCATCAACTGAAGATCAAGCCTGAAGACATTCCAAAGACCTCGTTCAGAACCAGATATGGGCATTATGAGTTTCTAGTGATGGCATTTGGATTAACCAACGCACCAGCAGCTTTCATGGATCTGATGAATCGAGTATTTAAGAAGTATTTGGATAAATTCGTGATCGTGTTCATAGACGACATCTTGATCTATTCTAAAATAGAAGAGGAGCATGCAGAGCATTTGAGGATAGTTCTAGAGATACTGCGACATGAGAAATTATACGCAAAATTTTCCAAGTGTGAATTTTGGTTAAAAGAAGTACGATTTCTGGGGCACATGATTAGCAATAAAGGAGTGGAAGTGGATCCAGCAAAGATTGAAGCCATAATCAACTGGGAGAGGCCAAAAACACCAATAGAAGTAAGAAGTTTCATGGGATTGACAGGTTACTACAGAAGATTTGTGCAAGATTTTGCAAAGATAGCTACGCCATTGAAAAAGCTCACCAGGAAGAATCAGAAATTTGAATGGGACGAGAAATGCGAAGAAAGTTTCCAGGAATTAATGAATAGATTAGTATCTTCTCCAGTACTAGTCTTGCCAGACGAACAAGGAAATTTTGTGATTTATAGTGATGCATCATACAAAGGATTGGGATGTGTTTTGATGCAACATGACCAGGTGATAGCCTACGCTTCAAGACAATTGAAACCACATGAAGAGAAGTATCCAACTCATGATCTTGAATTGGCAGCTATAGTGTTTGCATTGAAGATTTGGAGGCATTATCTTTATGGGAAAAAATGCGAGATCTACACGGACCACAAGAGTTTGAAGTATATCTTTACCCAGAAGGAATTGAACATGAGGCAGAGGAGATGGCTAGAACTAATCAAGGATTACGACTGTACTATTAACTATCATCCAGGCAAAGCAAATGTGGTTGCCGACGCTCTGAGCAGAAAAGAAAGATTGAATATGATAACTTCATCCGAGGAGTTGATCAAGGAATTTGAGAAGCTGGAAATAGAGATCAGTACCCCAAGTATGTCTACAGAGGTGTTGTGTGCAATGTCTTTTCAACCAGAACTATTAGAGAAGATAAGAAGATGTTAGGAAGAAGTTATGAGCCATGAACGAGACAGTTTGTCAGGAGAAGAGATAGGGAATCAAAAGGATGATAAAGGAATATTAAGATTTTCCTCCAGAATATGGATACATAACGTAGCCGAGCTGAAAGATGAAATTCTCCGAGATGCTCACAACTCTAGATATTCACTTCATCCCGGGAGTACGAAGATGTACCGAGATTTAAGAGAAAACTTTTGGTGGCCAAGCATGAAGAAGGAAATTACAGAATGGGTAAGTAAGTGTTATACTTGCCAGCGAGTCAAAGCGGAACATCAAAGGCCCAGTGGACTAATACAGCCATTGGACATTCCAGAATGGAAATGGGAGCATATAGCGATGGATTTCGTAGTTGGATTATCGAGGACCAGGGAAAATCATGATGCTATTTGGGTTATTATCAACAGATTGACGAAGTCAGCACATTTTCTTCCTATCAACGAAAGATTCTCAATGGATAAATTGGTTCGGTTATATCTTAAGGAAATTGTGACCCGACATGGAGTTCCAGTATCCATAGTTTCAAACAGAGATCCTCGATTTAATTCAAGATTTTGGAGAAGTTTTCAAGATTGTCTCGGAACGAAGCTGAACATGAGTACCGCGTATCATCCGCAGACAGACGGCCAAAGTGAAAGGACGATTCAGACTATCGAAGACATGTTAAGGGTATGTGCTCTAGATTTTGAAGGAAGTTGGGACGAACATTTGCCATTGGTTGAATTCTCCTACAACAATAGTTATCATGCCAGCATTGGAATGCCGCCGTATGAAGCTTTGTACGGGAGAAGATGCAGATCTCTAATATGTTGGGAAGAAGTTGGTGAGAGAAAGATTTTGGGTCCAGAATTGATCCAGCAGACGAAAGAGAAAATTGAACTCATTCGGAAACGATTAGTGGCAGCTCAAGATCGTCACCGTAAATATGCTGATCCTGCCAGAAAGGATATGGAATTTGAAGTTGGTGAAGCAGTGCTATTAAAAGTTTCTCCTTGGAAAGGTTTATCAAGATTTGGAAAGAAAGGAAAGCTAAGTCCGCGTTATGTTGGTCCTTTTGAGATTTTGAAGCGTGTGGGAAAGGTTGCTTACGAATTAGCGTTACCACCTCACATGCAGCATATTCACAACGTGTTCCACGTATCAATGTTGAAGCGTTATTTGCCTGATTCGAACCATGTGATAGAATACGAGCCAATCGAGATTCAGCCAGATTTGTCTTTTATAGAGCAACCAGTGCAGATTTTAGATAAGAAAGAAAGAGTACTTAGGAATAAGTTTATATCTTTAGTGCGAGTCTTGTGGAGGAATCCCAAGGTTGAAGAGTCGACCTGGGAGTTGGAAAGCGAAATGCGATCCAAATATCCTTATTTGTTT
The DNA here is from genome assembly GCF_009905375.1 of Apium graveolens. NCBI lineage: Eukaryota > Viridiplantae > Streptophyta > Magnoliopsida > Apiales > Apiaceae > Apium > Apium graveolens. Next base: position 62,806,183 of record NC_133648.1, on the reverse strand, counting down.
TCCTAGGCTGATTCTGAGGACAGAATCCTGTTAAGGGGGTAGGATGTAATATCCGAGGAAATTTTGTGAATATTATGTGTTAAATAAATATGTATTAGGTGTTTTATAAATTTAAAGTGATCATTGCCATGATATGAGATGTTATAATTGTTATGTGTGTTTCGTGCGGGCCATAAAATTTTTCAATTGATTAAAAATATGTTTAAATTGCAATTATATGAACTTATCTGCAATCGGGATGCATATTTATCAGCATCTTTATTAAGATACCCGTTTTATTTGATTTTATGTGCGTTTGAATGTATTTTACGTGTTTTCGGGATTTTCTGATAATTTAGGGATCGTTTCCGTTTTTCAAAAATCAACGGACCGGGACTCCACTGGGACGACAAACCCCACAAAATCGATGTTTTTATTTTTATAAAATTATTCGTATTTCAAATATCCTTTATTTTTGCATTTTTGAATTATTCGCAATTTTTGGGAAATTTTGACATTAATTTTGTATTTTATCGTTTTTAAAATTATTCCCCCTAATTATTATTTTGGGGCTTAATTATTGTAATTTAGGGATAAAAACACCCTTAATTTATTTTGGGGATATAATTTCAGAATTAATATAAATTGCTGAACATGATTAATTTATTCATTTTATTTTATAAAAAATTCAGAAAATTCATAAACACCAAGAACAACTTTGGGGGTGAGAATTTCTTCCTCAACTTCAAACACGGTTTTTGATCGATTCTGGAAACCAAATCAGACGTGCTAGTAACCAAAATCTTCCTCTCGAAGAGTGCTTTCCATTGATACCGATATCTTGATCTGAGGTACAATAAATCGAAAAGTCGATTTTTATCTTTTTATTCTTGAAAATCTTATTTATTTTCAGATGATTCTAGGTTGATTTTGATGTTACAGACAACTTTAGAATGATGTTTATGATCGATTTATGTACTTAGTTGCATCATTTTAGTTCAAGATTATTGAAACCGCGTTCTTGAGTTTTGGGTTTTTTTGATTTGATTTTTCTGGTTGTTCTTGAATCTGGGTTAGTATTTGATGATGTAGTTAGGTTACAAATGATTCCAGCTTTATTTTGATGCTTGAAACATTGTTTTTGGTGGAGATTTGATCGAATTCGGATTTTTCCGAATTGGTTCGCCGGAGGGGGATCGATTTTGATCGGAACTTGAGTTCCGGGATGATTTTGGACGAACTGAGACTGCCAGGAGGGTTAGGGGATTGTTTAGAATGTTTTGGCTGAGAAAAACGGGGTGATTCGCGTGGTTTCGACCCTCTAAGGGGCCTTCCGGAGCTCGACCGGAGTTCGAAGCTCACCGGCCGGTTTCTGGGTTTTCCCAGATTCCGGCGGTTTTCTTCAAGAACTCCGACCGCGTTCTTGGACGGCCGCCCTTTGAACCATTTTCCGGTTATGCTTGCCCTGAGTTTCTGTTTCTATGTTTTTGTTTATTTTTAAATCAAAATTCATTTTTCTGTTTTAAAATTATTTATTTTAATTTCAAAAATCAATTACTTAATATCTGTAATTTTAAAATTATTTTCTTAATTATTTTAAATTCCTAAAATTATTCTCTTTAATTATTTTCAAAAATACAATTTGATTTAATTATTTATAATTTATTTTAGTTAATTATTTATAAATTTAATTAATTGATTAAAAATCAATTAATCAATTAATTTTATTTATAAATAGTTAAATAAATGTAAATTATTTATAATTAATCCAAATAATTCCTAAAAATTATTTTAAGGTTTTAAAAATTATATTTTGGTATATAAAAATCAATTAATATTTTTATTAATTGATTTAAATCTATTTATTTCTTATTTTATTCATAATAATTAAACCGTTCGTCCGTTTAATACGAAACGAACGCGTACAGACTCAGAAAAATATTGCGCTTCCAATAAAAATACTTTTGAGCCCTAATTTCTTTTGTATTGAAATGTAATTTGATTTGTGTATCAGTTTGAGTCGGTATTTGATCGGTAAATGCTAATATTGACTTAATTTTCATTCTGAACGCACTGAGACGTATCTTTTAACGATCTGACTTATATATTGCATGAATTATGTGATTACGTGTTATACGAATGCCATGATTATGTGCTACATGAAATGCAGGCTATCTGTTTATATTTTTAAAATACCATGCTAGTTATAAACGATCGGGTAGATGTCAAGACGTATAATTATGTCGATTGAGTTGGGTTCTGTCAATTAAGATAGTTCTTTTGTTTATAGAATTGAGTAGCAAGGAGTGCAGTCAAGTGTTAGACGGAGATAGTAGCTATCAGTTATAAGCTGAGTTATAGTAAGAGGTTATCGAGCATACCAGGCAAGTACCCCTAACTTCACTTATTGTTCAAGTGATGTTTAGTTTGAATCATATTATGCAAATATTATATCTTCATTTATCATTCAATTGATATTGTCTCTGAATTATATTCTTTCAATTTCCAAACTATTCTAAGTTCAGAATAGTTAAACGTTTTATATATTTCGCTATAAATCACTCTATACAGTGGAACATTGAATTGGGATTAGCGAATAACTAATTGTTCTAGTTATTGCGCCATCGATTGTTGAGATAACTCTGGACCATGAGAAATGGAGAGTTATATGGTTAAGGATGTCCTATGATTCAGCTCCTTTGATCAAAATATTTTATGGATTGGATGAATGCGTAAGTGACCGGGACGGATGGTCCAGTGGAGGGCTATTTCAATGTGTTATATGAAATATTATGACACTATTTTTGCCACAGGCAGGTATATTGCCTTTTTATTTGAGTACTCATATTTTGGGGACATATTTCTATGAATCATGACCTTGTGCTATCACACGGGATGATCAGCATGTGATAGTACGTCTGTCGGAGTTAGATTCCAATCTAAAAATTATCGTTTATTGTTGATACCTTATGAAGCTTTTATTATTAATCAAATATTACTGATTTTATTCTGTTGTTCAATTATTATCAGAATGTGGTTTATCATTTCAAGCACATTTTATACTGGTTGCTGAGCATTTCTTTCGCTCATACTTGTTTATCAATCTAATCTTTCAGCTAAACCAGAGCAGGCTTGAGATCCAGGTTTGATCAGAAGTCAAGTGCTTGTAGGTAGTACGGTGTGTTTTCCAGATAGACTGTTTTGGGACGCTTGAATAAGTCTAGAGGTTTGTAATAAAATTTGAATAATTTGTAAAACTAATTAGACTTATGGTTTGTAATAACACTTGGTTTGTATTAGTGCCTGTTCCATACTATAACTTGTGATTGATCCAGTTGCAAGCAAGGGGTCATATTTATTATATTATTCCGCTGTGATTATTTTATTTTGGTTTATTGGCAAGTGACCCCCAAATCTAGACCCCGGGTTTGGAGGGCGTCATAACCAGCACGTAACGTAAATCCCCCTTCGCCCGGGGAAAAGGACCCATGATATCAATTCCCCAAATGGTGAATGGGACCAGGGATAGAACAGACCCGGGGAGGCTTGGACTTTGCTTTGGTACATTGCTGAACTTTTGACACTTGCTGCATTTCTTCACATAGGGAACCGCATCGGCGTGGATGGTGGGCCAATAGTAGCCTTGTCTGATGACTTTGTAGGCTAGAGCTTTAGCGGCTAAGTGATCTCTGCAAATTCCCTCGTGTTCCTCCCGAAGACAATAATCTGCCTCGTCCGGGTCAACACATTTTAGAGTCAGGGAAGAGAAGGTTCGCCTGTATAGCTGATTGTCTTCTAGAAAGAAACGGGCAGCCTTATACTTGAGGTAGCGTGCCTTATTCTGGTCTTATGGTAGGGTCCCATCTTTAAGATAAGCTATGTAAGGAGTCATTCAGTTGCCCGGGCTGCTGATACATAAGACTTCGGGCCGGTTGGTGCTAGGTGCCCCGAGCTCCTTGAAGTAGACTGAGCTGCTTAAATCTGAAGTTTTCTGGATGAGCTTGGACAGCTCATCTTCCTTCGCGTTTTCTTCTCTGTTTATTTATAAGATGGTTGAGTCCGGGATGGTTTCCAGGATAGCCCTCACTATTTCCTGATATCGAGCCAGATTGGGGTCCTTCGCAATATATTCACCGTTGGTCTGTCTTACCACAATTTGAGAATCACTATAGATGATTAAACATCTTACCCCAAGGGATTTGGCTAGCCTGAGTCCGGAGAGGAGAGCTTCATATTGAGCCTGATTATTTGTTGCTTTGAAAGCGAAGGTTATGGCTTGTTGGATTGTGAATCCGTTCGGGCTGGTAAGGATTAGGCCAGCCCCGGACCTTTCTGCTGTTGCCGAACCATCAACATACAGTGTCCAAGAATTTATGTTGCTAATCTCCTTTTCTTCTCCGGGTTGAATTCTAGGCATCTCTGGGACTTCGGGGAAGGTACATTCCATGACGAATTTGGCCAACGCCTGGGCTTTTATTATCGTCCTTGGGATAAATTTTGTAACACACCCAAATCCGGGGTCGGGGATCCGGGTTGTCACGAGTTCCATTTCCCTTAATAACACCCAATCTTAATAAATAATCAACTACTCTGTACTTTGACCCCACAATAAACACACACACCACAAGTTATAGTCTCAGAGATGAATATCCAAAAATAATCACAAGTCATTTTATTCCACAATTATCTGCCAATACACCTTAAAAGGTTTTCTGAATAAATTTACATTTTCTTTGCCATTATTACAATTCATAATATACATAAGTCTGGTACATTAGTAATTGAAAACTTAGCCTATTGGTAATTTCTACCTCAGCTACAGCGGCCTCAACGCTTCCAGAAAGCTGCGAAACGTTTCCTATCCGCTTGCGAATTGGGAGCTTGGTCCTGTTCATCTTATATATCTGATGTTGTGTGATGAAAGAAGAAGCAAGGGTAAGCAACAAGCCCACCAAAATAATATGTATAATGATTAACAATATATGAGCCTTCTCATAGTACTCATGAAAGTCTTGGTCAAAAGAAATGAACCAAGTTAATATCTTAATGCGATGAAGTCGCAAAATATTCAGTATATATATATACATATATACTTTTCAAAATATGGAAAGTCCTCTTCCATGCATAATACACACAGAGTTCCAGTGTATAACCGTATAAAAATATCGTTGCAAGGTGATCTCATATATCTAACCTTGTCTCAACGTTTTTCTGAAAATCTTTGTCATGCATAAGATAATCATTTACTAGATATAAGTTTAAAAGATGAAGTTACAAGATACTCCAATATACTTATATCTTTTCCAAATACTACTTGAACTACCACCGTTCAAGTTATAATTAGTTTCAAAAGTTCATCACACTGATGAGACTACAAGATAAGACTTGAATAGATTCAATCTTTGAAATATTTTGAAGGAAATGAATTTATGATATACTTCATTAAGTCCCGATATATATATACACCTATATATATACATACGTTTCCTGGAAGCCTCTGTCATGTAAAGTATGAACAGAATTGCAATATCCAATAAATTTGGAAAGGAAAGAATTTTGGCATAAACCTGATATCTTGCTGATCAGGCAAAGATACCAATAAGTAACCTTTTCTACTAGTAGATGGATGAATCCCCCACCGGTCATCACCCTGGCCACATAAAGACCTTGTGCTGGACCGCCACCCGGCCTCTTACGCGTTGATGGACTGCCACCCAGCCACTTACACTTTGATAGACCGTACCCCGGCCTGTCGCTTATGCCGACTCAATTAGATAGGCTTACTTCCTGAACGTTGGGTAAGTAATCAATTCATTTGTTTTCTCAAAACAGCAACCACGTTGCGAATGTAAAATGCACCACAGAGCTGGATCCCCTATGTTTTGAGCGAGTATTTAAATCCCCTTTGAAAGGAAGATCTTAAATATAAAAAAATGAGTTTTGGGGTCCACTCTAACTTTAAAAATCATTTTGAAGACTCGAAAACATTTTTAAGAATGTTTGGAGTACTGCTGATTTATTAAAATAAATCAGTCCCGATATATTAGAAAATATCTGAATATTATTATTTAAATAATATTCTCATAAAGATAATCCTTATAAAAACAATCGAAGTAGAAGTTTTAAAACTTATACTTGAAATGGATATTAAATAACCAAAGATATACTTATATGAAAGTACTATCTTTATTTGAATAATCGAAAATAAGTTTGATTATTGACACCTTATTCTCTAATAAAATAAAGAATATATCTCAGCAAATAATCGGAGTTATAGATCCTCAAATGAATATTCAAATAATATTCAATAAATAAAATAAGCTGAGTCATAAGCCCTCGAATGAATATTCGAAATAATATTTAATAATAAAATAAAGGAGTCATAAGTCCTCGGATGAATATTCGAAATAATATTCAATAATAAAATAAAGTTATCGAATAAACCTTATTCGATTAATAGTTTTGAAAAATATAACCATATATATATATATATATATATATAAAATCTACTCGGGATCCTCGACTCCCGGTTTTAGAAAATGTTTTCACCTTTGGGTCCCTATACTAAGGGTATATGCAAATTACTGATATTCTCTAGCATAGGTATTATCAACTGAACCAACAGATATATATGGCAAGAATACGAAATAGGCATGCATATATATACCATATCAGCATGCTTCAATATATCGCAACATTTGCTAATTAACCAACATGCATCTATCGCAAGATAATGCATATACATATATACATCACAACAACAGTATAACGGGTAGAAAACTTGCCTCAGCGACTGGGGGTGATAAAAGGCTCGGGACGAGTCTGGTAACCTATAAACAACAAGTAAGTTGGAATTAAACCAAAGTCACTTGCAAATCTATACTTTAACTAACTTAGATTCTAACGCTTGTTTTGCGCTTACTGATTCTCTTAAGTCACTCGAGTACCCTCGGCTCCACCATTTTTAATAAATTAACCATTATGAGTTTTAAGGCGATTCTTTCGCGGGTGTCTTACCAACTGCCTAACACACTTACCATAATTGTTTCATACATTAATTAACCCTTTTTGGTCTTTAACCTATCTTTCAAAGTAAGGCGAGGGGAAAAGTTTCATTCGCGAAACGCCGTTACTTGAAACGGTCGTTTCTCCTAAACTGTGCATCGGAATCGAACGAACTACATATCAAAACGAAGCTCGTAACATGAGCTATCTAATCATGGCAATGGTCAACATCTAGCAGGGGGTTCTCGTGTCCTAATGTTAAGAACAAAAACATCCTAAAGTAAATCGGACATTACGACGGCTATGTTTACGCGATTTCCCAAATTTAAACCAATTCAAACAACCACAATTCAACTCCAATTCACAACCCAATCCAAACTTCCATCTAAACTACATTACAACAGCCCCAAATCAACTCATTATAATCAATCTACTTAATCCAAAAACTTGAATTTAAACTATACTACACTCTTTAACCAAATCATAAGATTTCAACAAATCAATCACCACCATTCCAACCCAAACTCTTAAACAAACAAGTTTCAAGCTACTCTTTATCCTCACAACCATAATCAACCTAATATACAAATTAAAGCTAGGGTTTGGAGATGATATACCTTCCTTGAAGTGGTGTGAGTAGCTAGGAAGCCTTAAGAAGCCTTGAGAAGTCTTAGGGATGCTTGGATCTTAAAGGAAAATCAAGAAAAATAAAGTTAAAACCTTGAAATCACTATTCATTGTCTTCTTCATTGATTTATTGAAGAAGATTGAGAATGAATGGGGAGCTTAAACTCATGATATAGCCATAACTATGCATAAGGATGATTAGGGAATTATCTTACCAATTTAGGAAGCCTTGATCTTGAGTTTTGAATTTCTTCTTCCTTTGCAATAGTAAAAGCCGAGAGCAATGAAGAAATAATGCCTTGGTTTTTTTTTGTTTTGATGAAGAATGAATTATTTGGCTTGGTTGGTTGTAGTTTTGTTTTGGTAAATTACCTATTTGCCCCTGATTTTGTGTGGTTAATAATCCACCACATTTCCTTCCTTCCCATGTCATGCTTATGTCATGCTATGATGTCATCTTTCCCTCCTTGTCCTCTTCTCATTGGTTGGGTGACATCATCCCCACTAATCTCTTTGATTAACTTCCTAATTGTTTGCCTAATGACCGCTGATCTGTTATACGGTTCGCTTAACTTTCGTTTTCGTTTATCGTTTGAGGGATCATACCTGGGATCTTATTACTTAGGTTCCCTTAACCTTTCTCAGTATATTATATTCCTTTTATGATCCTCTCTTATAATCCTTTAATTTAAATCCTTTTTATCCTGTTACCTTATACTCAATTCTTTCCGTATCTAGTGGATTTCCGGGAAAAATCAAAGTGTTCGGAATTAGATTCTGACGATCTTTACATACACTTATATACCACATAGAGTACTAATAATATCCCAGAAGATCAATAACAGAACCCCTACATAGTGTGGCATGAAAAGTTTTCTCATTCAGCATAATCTGCAAAATCACTATTCATAAGGGTTTCAAAATTTCCAAAAATTGGGGTTATTACAGTCTCCCCTCCTTAAAAGGATTCCGTCCCGGAATCAGATAGAAAATGAATAGGGATACTCTCTTAGCATTGCACTTTCTAACTCTCAAGTAAATTTTGCCACATTGTGGTCCTACCACCACACTCTCCCTAGTTTGATAACCCTTCTCCTAATCACTTGTTCCTTTTCACTCTATAACCCTTCCTGGTTGCTCCATATAGGTTACGTCGGGTTGCATGTCTATGCGCTCATATGCCCCTATTTATCTGGCATCCGAATTACACTTCCTTAACATTGATACGTAGAACACGTTATGAACTTGCTACAGGTTCGGGGGTAGGGCTAGCTCGTATGCTAGCTTCCCAATACGTCTTACTATATCCAAGGGTCCAACAATTTGTGGGCCTAGCTTTCCTTTCTTTCCGAACCTCATCCATCTTTTCCAAGGGATACCTATGACATTACTAGGTCCCCTATTTCATACTCTTTGTCCTTTTGAGTCAAATCAGCATACCTCTTATGTCCATCTTGGGTTACTACCAGCCGTCCTCTGATTAGATCTATTATATCCCTGGTCCTTTGGACTACTGCGGGTCCGAGCATCTTGCGCTCTAAAACTTCATCCTAACATAAGGGAGATCGACATTGTCTTCCCTCAAGGATCTCATAAGGCGATACCTCGATACTGACATAAGATCGATTATCGTGAGATAATTTATCCACGTTAAGTGATCATTCCAAATTCTTTCAAGTCTATTGCACCGGCTCTCATCATAGTTTCTAGCATTATAGCTTTTGCTTCTCACTACCCATTCTTTTCCAGTTCGTAATCGCTACTACCTTCCGTTCCTGATATTATACTGGTTATACTTCTGCTCGTTAGCGTTCTATAACCTTTTAATAACCACGTCAACCTTAGTATCATGAATGTGTTTCCATTCCAAATACTACCACAACTTTATTATTCCTTTTTTAGCTGTTTCCATTTTCCAAGGTTTGATTAATCATATAGAAGTAAAAGAACTTATTGAGAGATCACTATGATCATGAACACTTGTTATATCGCATAGTTAGTACAGAAGGTGGCCAGCCTTTAGTACTTGACAAGCAATTTAACAATAGCTGGTATCCTACTCGGCTTCTATCACACAGATAGATAGTCATTCGGCAATACCTCCCCTTCTGGAAGGGTTGTTCTTCTCAGTTTATATGAAATGAAATGAAAAGAAAAGAACGAATTGAAGAGAATTGTATATATGAAAAAAAATATACTGCCACAAAATATCTGGCTTGGAACCTACCTCTGAACTATAGAGGTTTGTCATAGGAGAACAAAACATATGTGTATTTATATCAACATCAAGTATTTTAGCATCGTATTTCACATGCCTAAATATTTATTATTCCACCCATCATTCTACGGACCCATGCTCTTCCTCGAGCTTATACTCAATCACCTTTGAAACTCCCTCGACATCGAAAATCGAATCTGGAGTCTCATTCTAGACATCATCGTTACTAGAATCCTATGCTTGCACCGCAACCTTCCTCATATAGTAATACGACTCTCTTTTCATAAGAGGGAATAAATATTCAATAGGTAGATACTCTACTTAATTAGTCTCTCAATGATAACTTATACACTACCATGACCCGATTAGTGGTACTCAATCTCAACATCCATTCCAATACAACTCTCACGGTTGTAATCAGCTCATTACTCGCAGAATCATTGCTGCATTACTATGGTCCACTACTGACCCACCGTAGTCATTTATTTTCCATGAAGTCTTAATAGCTAACCATACAGAGTCCATACATCTCGTATCTAATTCTTCTAAGGAGGTAACATGATCACCGTTCATGATTCATGAAGAACACTCCTGAACTTGACGTACTTACATGACATGAAGCAGATAAAATTACAGAAGAGTTTCAGTCAAAGCAACGATAGCAGGTGAATACCACTCTTAATCATATGCCTTAATTAGAAGACTTAACTTGAAGGTTCGTTTAGTCCTTTTTGAAACATGGTCCTGGATTATCCTCAAGATAGGACCTTCTAAGATGGATAGCCCGCTCATGGCGATTACACGAATTAAACCTTTACCAACTATTATTACGGTTGGGCATTGCACATTCATCAGAAGGAATGTCAATCTTTCAAACCATAATACAACCTTTACGGCTTCAACCATTATCACTGTATTCCTCTGGCACGAGCGCCTGTAATTGTCCTCTTACACTTAAAGTGTCGGCCACCTCTTTGGCCTTTCCTGATAGTAAAATTTCCTTACAGTCAATGTCATTTTAACCACCTCCAAATAAGTTTTCTACCTCATTTCAGTCACTGCTTATGTGAAAATGCTTTTCTTTAATATCTGATGAGAAAAAAAAATATCACCATTTTTCCATAAGTTATTGCCTCAGTCTTTAGAGGTTAATCACTGTCACGACTGACTCTCAATTATACTTAGAACATCTTTTATCTTAGGTCCTAATTGCCCTGAACAATTTCGACCTTTACTGGTTCGATCCCTACTTTCTCGTGGTTTAACACGTGCCTCACTTGGCATCACTATAATTACGTCATATTTCCTTTATCAACATTTCTATTCTTGAGAATTTTGAATTTTACCTTTCTCCTTGTAAAACTTCTAAGGTTATCCTTAAATCCTTCATCAGGTACACCCTAGGCACAGGGCATATCAAAATACCCTTTACTAATACTAGAACCATTATCTATATGTTTCTGAAAAAAAAATTCTTCATTGATACTTAAAGGTCATTATTACCTTAATCTTTTCGAATTCATACTGTCAAAACTCATACTGTCCCTATTAAGGGTGAAATGCCAACCTTTATGCATTCCCCTAGGATTCATTTTAAGTTACCGATGTTCTATCATTAATTCCACCTTTAAAAAAAATACATGCATCCTTCCATGGATAAATCAAGTCATATATCCCTGATAAGGGTGTCTTATTCAATCATTCCCACCTCGATAGTATATGCCTAGTTTCATAATAACATCTGTATTCAAAATGAGGTCAATCAATATGGCCTCCAAAAGATAACAACGGTTATCCGCTTTTCTTACCTAATTTGGTAACGATAACAAGGATGTTCTGGAAGATATTGGTCGTGTTCAACGTGAACCTCTTCTTAATAATTCCTTATTTACTTTTGTTGTTTATCTCAACAGTCACCTCAATGTTGGGATATCTTTCATATCTGGTGTCTCCCTTTCTGGGTATCGAGCCACCGATCTTACACTTCACATTCTTGAAGGTCACTTCCTTCATCCAATTTTCCTAATTTCTTACTTCCTTGTCTCCTCAGTCTATCCGCATCTCACTATTTATCCTTCGAACTATCTCAAGGTTTCCTCGAATCCTCCCAACTTATAGGGGATAAAATATATGTATCTCTTATGCCTTCAACCATCAATTTTAACTCATGGTGAATTACCCTCATCCTGATGATTACATACTTTTCTATTTCTATTGCTACGAGTCTTTAGGGTTTCCTCATACCCAATTCCTTTATCATTCCTCAAACTCTATTGCCTTTATATTCCTTTCCACTTCAGTTTCTTTTTTTTTTCTTTCTCTTATCATTATTTCATGAACCAACACAACATAAGCATTGATTTCAAACATCCCATCATTCTGGATTCGTGTCCTTAGAACGAATCTTGACAACTTTTACCACTTAGCTTCGTATTTCATCATACTCGGCCACCTTTGTTCTGGCTCTAAAGCTTTTACACTCTCTCCATAACCTTGGGAATTACTTTCCCAAAAACAATTGGCTGGACTTTAATCAGTTTATTATAATCTCTTGCTCCGTGCCTTCCTTGGCCTTTCACCAGCGGGTGGTCTCTCTCTTAGGAGGGTAAGTGACAAAAACAGTCTTTTGTGGTTCGTCAATCATTTAGAATCTCAAATGATTCCTATATTTCCTTTAGCCAGGCTCTTGCCTCGACTGGGTCAGCTTGTTCCTTAGAACTCGGAGAGCTTAGCGACTTAAAGGTCCTGAAAAAATTTCTCACCGCATTGTTTCCTCAGGGTGGTGGTTGGGGATAATAGTCTAAGTTCTGTCTAGACAGGTCCATAAATTGCCGTATATGAGTACCGTCTCGGGTCTCCTTTCCTTACTCGACTTTCTGTTTCCTTAGTATGAAATGTTTCAACCTTCTCCCATAATCGGGGTTATCTTATACGTTAAAAATCCTTGTTTTCCACTTCATTATGTTATGGGTTCCTTTTTATCTTGATGGCGACCTCCCTGACTATCACGTTCAGGGTTTGCTCTAAATCTTATTCCGCAAACTAGCTTTCATCTAAGATTTCATCTTTAAGCTCTTGAACGTTTGGAACTCAAATTCTGTAGGAATACCTCATTATTCCCTTATCATTTTTCTCGGTATTAATCTTTTATCTAATTGTTGGCTCTCTGCCTTCATTCATCACTTTTTCCGGCACAATATGTTCTTTTCCGATAATTCGGTCTGTATTGCAATCTCAAACAGCTTTTCGGTACCGGCTTCGGTTACCTTCACTTCTATTTCCTTTTTCTCAAAATCTCTTATAAACTCTCCAAAAGACATTATCATCTTGAGTCTCTCCTTTTTACTAACGGCATCAGCCACCATATTGGCTTTCCCCGAATGATAAAAAATCTCCCAATCATAATTCTTGATTAGCTCTAACCGCCTCCTCTGGCGTATGTTAAGCTCTTTCTACGTAAAAATGTACTAGAGCTCCTATGGTTTGTATAAATCCTGCACTTCTCTCCATACAAGTAGTGCCTCCAATCTTTAGGGTAAAACTATTGCCACGAGCCTAAGCTCATGGGCGGGGATATCGAATTTTATATTTCCTTAGATGTCTTGACGCGTACGCGATTACCTTGTTGTGCTGTATAAGAAACACCTTAATTCCTTATGCGAAGCGTCACTACAGATCACAAAATCTTCTTTTCCATCCGGCAATGCCATCATAGGGGCCGTCACCAATCTTTGCTTCAGTTCTTGAAAGCTGTTCTCGCATTTCTCTGTCCATTCGAACTTCTCGGTCTTACGAGTAAGCCGTGATAAAGGGGCTACTATCTTTACAAACTTGAACGAACCTCTGGTAGTGACCGGCCAATCCTTCTTCTGGTAGTTTCCCTAACCATGGCCATCAATTCCTCAATGGTCCTTTATTCATTCTTGTCAGGATCCTCCATGGGATCCTCCTCAGCAACTGTCCCTTCTAGGACAACATCCTCAACCGTTACATCCTCAATATCAACATCATCCGGTCCTGCATTAGGACGCTCCATCGGATCCATAATCTGATCTCCAATAAGTAATAAAACATCATCGCGTTGTTGCTCCTCAACCTCAGGGTTCGGTGTCCCGCTACCATATACGATAACGAATTACGCTTCTATCGCTACATTTATAAGGGTTCCCATAAGGGTTTTAACTGTCGGTATTACGTTAGGTAGCCCGACTATGAACTTGGCAAGAGTTCTTATTATCTTAGTGAACTTATTATCTTAACGTCACATCATCTCTGAGGTTTATAACGCTTAGCTCTGATACCACTTCTGTAACACCCCCAAATCCGGGGTCGGGGATCCGGGTTGTCACGAGTTCCATTTCCCTTAATAACACCCAATCTTAATAAATAATCAACTACTCTATACTTTGACCCCACAATAAACACACACACCACAAGTTATAGTCTCAGAGATGAATATCCAAAAATAATCACAAGTCATTTTATTCCACAATTATCTGCCAATACACCTTAAAAGGTTTTCTGAATAAATTTACATTTTCTTTGCCATTATTACAATTCATAATATACATAAGTCTGGTACATTATTAGTTGAAAACTTAGCCTATTGGTAATTTCTACCTCAGCTACAGCGGCCTCAACGCTTCCAGAAAGCTGCGGAACGTTTCCTATCCGCTTGCGAATTGGGAGCTTGGTCCTGTTCATCTTATATATCTGATGCTGTGTGATGAAAGAAGAAGCAAGGGTGAGCAACAAGCCCACCAAAATAATATGTATAATGATTAACAATATATGAGCCTTCTCATAGTACTCATGAAAGTCTTGGTCAAAAGAAATGAACCAAGTTGATATCTTAATGCGATGAAGTCGCAAAATATTCAGTATATATATATACATATATACTTTTCAAAATATGGGAAGTCCTCTTCCATGCATAATACACACAGAGTTCCAGTGTATAACTGTATAAAAATATCGTTGCAAGGTGATCTCATACATCTAACCTTGCCTCAACGTTTTTCTGAAAATCTTTGTCATGCATAAGATAATCATTTACTAGATATAAGTTTAAAAGATGAAGTTACAAGATACTCCAATATACTTATATCTTTTCCAAATACTACTTGAACTACCACCGTTCAAGTTATAATTAGTTTCAAAAGTTCATCACACTGATGAGACTACAAGATAAGACTTGAATAGATTCAATCTTTGAAATATTTTGAAGGAAATGAAGTTATGATATACTTCATTAAGTCCCGATATATATATACACCTATATATATACATATGTTTCCTGAAAGCCTCTGTCATGTAAAGTATGAACAGAATTGCAATATCCAATAAATTTGGAAAGAAAAGAATTTTGGCATAAACCTGATATCTTGCTGATCAGGCAAAGATACCAATAAGTAACCTTTTCTACTAGTAGATGGATGAATCCCCCACCGGTCATCACCCTGGCCACATAAGGACCTTGTGCTGGACCGCCACCCGGCCTCTTACACGTTGATGGACTGCCACCTAGCCACTTACACTTTGATAGACCGTACCCCGGCCTGTCGCTTATGCCGACTCAATTAGATGGGCTTACTTCTCGAACGTTGGGTAAGTAATCAATTCATTTGTTTTCCCAAAACAGCAACCACGTTGCGAATGTAAAATGCACCACAGAGCTGGATCCCCCAGGTTTTCAGCGAGTATTTAAATCCCCTTTGAAAGGAAGATCTTAAATATAAAAAAATGAGTTTTGGGGTCCACTCTAACTTTAAAAATCATTTTGAAGACTCGAAAACATTTTTAAGAATGTTTGGAGTACTGCTGATTTATTAAAATAAATCAGTCCCGATATATTAGAAAATATCTGAATATTATTATTTGAATAATATTCTCATAAAGATAATCCTTATAAAAATAATCGAAGTAGAAGTTTTAAAACTTATACTTGAAATGGATATTAAATAACCAAAGATATACTTATATGAAAGTACTATCTTTATTTGAATAATCGAAAATAAGTTTGATTATTGACACCTTATTCTTTAATAAAATAAAGAATATATCTCAGCAAATAATCGGAGTCATAGATCGTCAAATGAATATTCAAATAATATTCAATAAATAAAATAAGCTGAGTCATAAGCCCTCGAATGAATATTCGAAATAATATTCAATAATAAAATAAAGGAGTCATAAGTCCTCGGATGAATATTCGAAATAATATTCAATAATAAAATAAAGTTATCGAATAAACCTTATTCGATTAATAGTTTTGAAAACTATAACCATATATATAAATATATATATATAATCTACTCGGGATCCTCGACTCCCGGTTTTAGAAAATGTTTTCACCTTTGGGTCCCTATACTAAGGGTATATGCAAATTACTGCTATTCTCTAGCATAGGTATTATCAACTGAACCAACAGATATATATGGCAAGAATACGAAACAGGCATGCATATATATACCATATCAGCATGCTTCAATATATCGCAACATTTGCTAATTAACCAACATGCATCTATCGCAAGATAATGCATATACATATATACATCACAACAACAGTATAACGGGTAGAAAACTTGCCTGAGCGACTGGGGGTGATAAAAGGCTCGGGACGAGTCTGGTAACCTATAAACAACAAGTTGGAATTAAACCAAAGTCACTTGTAAATCTATACTTTAACTAACTTAGATTCTAACGCTTGTTTTGCGCTTACTGATTCTCTTAAGTCACTCGAGTACCCTCGGCTCCACCATTTTTAATAAATTAACCATTATGAGTTTTAAGGCGATTCTTTCGCGGGTGTCTTACCAACTGCCTAACACAATTACCATAATTTTTTCATACATTAATTAACCCTTTTTGGTCTTTAACCTATGTTTCAAAGTAAGGCGAGGGGAAAAGTTTCATTCGCGAAACGCCGTTACTTGAAACGGTCGTTTCTCCTAAACCGTGCATCGGAATCGAACGAACTACATATCAAAATGAAGCTCGTAACATGAGCTATCTAATCATGGTAATGGTCAACATATAGCAGTGGGTTCTCGGGTCCTAATGTTAAGAACAAAAATATCCTAAAGTAAATCGGACATTACGACGGCTATGTTTACGCGATTTCCCAAATTTAAACCAATTCAAACAACCACAATTCAACTCCAATTCACAACCCAATCCAAACTTCCATCTAAACTACATTACAACAGCCCCAAATCAACTCATTATAATCAATCTACTTAATCCAAAAACTTGAATTTAAACTATACTACACTCTTTAACCAAATCATAAGATTTCAACAAATCAATCACCACCATTCCAACCCAAACTCTTAAACAAACAAGTTTCAAGCTACTCTTTATCCTCACAACCATAATCAACCTAATATACAAATTAAAGCTAGGGTTTGGAGATAATATACCTTCCTTGAAGTGGTGTGAGTAGCTAGGAAGCCTTAAGAAGCCTTGAGATGTCTTAGGGATGCTTGGATCTTAAAGGAAAATCAAGAAAAATAAAGTTAAAACCTTGAAATCACTATTCATTATCTTCTTCATTGATTTATTAAAGAAGATTGAGAATGAATGGGGTGCCTAAACTCATGATATAGCCATAACTATGCATAAGGATGATTAGGGAATTATCTTACCAATTTAGGAAGCCTTGATCTTGAGTTTTGAATTTCTTCTTCCTTTGCAATAGTAAAAGCCGAGAGCAATGAAGAAATAATGCTTTGGTTTTTTTTTTGTTTTGATGAAGAATGAATTATTTGGCTTGGTTGGTTGTAGTTTTGTTTTTGTTTTGGTAAATTACCTATTTGCCCCTGATTTTGTGTGGTTAATAATCCACCACATTTCCTTCCTTCCCATGTCAGGCTTATGTCATGCTATGATGTCATCTTTCCCTCCTTGTCCTCTTCTCATTGGTTGGGTGACATCATCCCCACTAATCTCTTTGATTAACTTCCTAATTGTTTGCCTAATGACCACTGATCTGTTATACGGTTCGCTTAACTTTCGTTTTTATTTATCGTTTGAGGGATCATACCTGGGATCTTATTACTTAGGTTCCCTTAACCTTTCTCAATATATTATATTCCTTTTATGATCCTCTCTTATAATCTTTTAATTTAAATCCTTTTTATCCTGTTACCTTATACTCAATTCTTTCCGTATCTAGTGGATTTCCGGGAAAAATCAAAGTGTTCGGAATTGGATTCTGACGATCTTTACATACACTTATATACCACATAGAATACTAATAATATCTCAGAAGATCAATAACAGAACCCCTACATAGTGTGGCATGAAAAGTTTTCTCATTCAGCATAATCTGCAAAATCACTATTCATAAGGGTTTCAAAATTTCCAAAAATTGGGGTTATTACAAATTTGATGTTGAATTGGCTCAATTCAATTGCCCAGCTGACCAGTCTCCCGGAGGCATCTGGCTTGTAGATGATTTTCCGAAGTGGTTGATTAGTAATCACCATGATTTCCCCGCCTTGGAAATATGGCCTTAGCTTCCTGCTCGAGTGCACAAGAGTCAGGGCAAATTTCTCCAAGTTTGGGTACCAGGTTTCAGCGTCCTTCATGACTGGACTCATATAGTATACCGGGCTTTGTGAACCATTTTCCTCCCGGATGAGCGCAGAGGATACCGCTCTTTCTCTGGCTGCAATATAGAGATAAAGAGGATCCCCGAGGTTTGATTTTGAAAGAATAGGCGGGTTCATCAGGTGTTCTTTGACTTCTTCGAATGCTGTTTGGCATTTCAGAGTCCAGTCGACTAGCTTTTTATTCCGGGCTCCTTTTAACAGCTCAAAGAAAGGCAGGCACCTTTCCGCCAATTTGGGGATAAATCTGTGAAGGGCTGCCAAGCATCCCGCTAGCTTCTGATTATCCTTTTGAGTCTGGGGGACTTTCATTTCCATTATAGCTTTGATCTTCTCCGGGTTGGCTTCTATTCCCCGCTCACTCACCAGAAAACCAAGAAATTTCCCCGAGGGGACCCCGAAAGCGCATTTTTCCAGGTTCAGCTTTATGTTATACTTCCTCAAATTGTCAAAGCATTTCTTGAGGTCCTTGATGTGATCTGGGATTGTGACTGACTTAGAGATTATATGATCGACGTAAGATTCCATGTTCCTGCCCAGTTGACTTTTGAAGATGGTGTTCATCATTTTCTGGTATGTTGCCCCGGCGTTGATCAATCCGAAGGGCATCATAACAAAAGCGTAGACAACCCGGTGTGTAATGAATGTTGTCTTTGCAATATCTGCCGGATTCATCTTGACTTGGTTATATCCTGAGAAAGCATCCATAAAACTTAGCATAATATGACCCGAAGTTGCATCTATCAGCTGGTCAATGTTGGGTAGGGGGTAAGAATCTTTAGAACATGCCGAATTGAGACTTGTGTAATCAATGCACATTCGCCACTTTCCATTGGGTTTCTTGACTAGCACAACATTTTCTAGCCAATCCGGATACTTAATTTCACAGATGGTATCTACCTTCAACAACTTTTCAACTTCTTGGTCGATTGCCTGCTGTCTTTCCGGGGCAAAGTTTCTTCGTTTTTGCTTGATTGGTCTTTGTTTTGGATCTACGTCCAGGATGTGCATCACCACAGATTCATCAATCCCCGACATGTCTTCCGGGGACCAGGCGAATACATCAGCGTATTCTTTCAATAGATCAATAAGCTCTTTTCGGAAGGTGGTCTCCAGGCCTTTGCCGATTTTGATCTTCCGGGTGGGGTTCCCAGGTTCCAACTCTACTTCAATTATCTACTGGGCAGGTTCGACCTTTGTGTTCTCCTTGTTTTCCACAAATTTCTGAATCCGGGCATTAGCGTTGGTTACGCTGTATCCGGAGTCCTCGATCATATTTACGTCTAATCTGGCCCTTTTACTCAGATGTTCTCGATGCTTTTTTCTGCTTTGTCCCTTGGGTAGGGTCATTATCTTTTTCCTGTTTTCCGGTTCCGTTTCTGCCATGACCAAGGCTTGACCATAACACTTCCCTGCCATCTCTCTGTCTCCTTTCAACTCTTCAACGCCTCCCGGGGTGGGGAATTTAAGCTTTAAGTGAATAGTTGAGGGGATTGCTCTGAGCTTGGTGATTGTGGGCCTTCCAAGGATCATATTATATGATGAGGTTGCGCTTATCACGTAGAACTTCATCACATGAGAGACCTGCTGGGGTGCAGTTCCAAAGATAATAGGCAGATAAATGACACCTCGGATTGGAATCATTGTGTTTCCAAATCCGTACAAGGGGTCTTCGAGACAGGGGTCCATTCGGAGGTGCCCGAGCTCCATCCTGTTAAGTGTGTGCTCGAATACAATATTAGCAGAGGAACCATTATTAACTAAAATTCTTTTTACCTCGTTATCCGCGATATCCAGGGTTACCACCAATGCCAAATTATGATCCGGATCAAGTCCCTCATAATTAGAGTAAGAGAAGCAGATTGGCTCATCTTCCACAGGCTGGATCATCATCACATCATTCTCCGGGTCCGGGCTATGAGGCGGAGAAGCTGTTCCTCCAAAGACAACATTCACCACATTTTTGCCGCTTCCCGGGGCCCTGTCTTTGTCATTCAACCTCCTTTGAAGATATTGGTTCATGTTTCCCTTCTTGATCTGATCTTCTATGAACATTTTGAGAGAGAAACCATTTTCTGTGGTATGGCCATGATCTTCATGATAGCCGTAATGCTTGTCCCGGGCCTTGTTCTCGGGAGGCGCTAGTAAAGGTTTCGGTGGATAATAAAATGGCTTACCCTTGACTTCGCGCAAAATGTCGGCCCGGGGCCGGTTGAGGGGTGTCCACTCGGGTTCCGGCTTGGGTTCTCTTCTGGCCTTAGGTTTTCTTTCACTCTTTCTCGGTTCAGCGTAACTTTCCCGGGGTGGGGTTCTCTGAGATTGTTGAATGTAGTTGGCCTGCCTGTCAAGTTTGTATCTTTTGTCTTTCCGGGATGACGAGCGCCGTTTCGGAGACTCATCATCATCATGCATTCTTCTATTCATTTTCATTGACTTGAGGAATCGTTTTCCTTTATGAACTTTGACGCCAAGGCATAAGCTGATGTTAGGCTTTGGGGCTCTCTATGAATCAAATCTTTAACATAACCTTCGCAGGATACTGGATGCAAGTTCCTTCGAAAGATGTTCACTACCTCTTTTTCTTCCAAGTTTAAGAGTTGACTGACTGCTTCCTGGAATCTCTTGATGAATTCCGGGAGGGACTCCTTGCTTCTTTGCTGGATTGTCTCCAAATGACACATTTGCAGCTCGTTCATCTGGTTGGCTCTGAACCTTTTCAAAAATATCTCACGGAAGTCTTTCCAGGAGTCCACACTCCGGGATGGAATTCGGTTGAACCATTTCTGAGCTCCCCCTTTTAGTGTTGATGCGAAGAACCGGCACCTGGTTAGGTCACTATAATCATAAATGATGGAGATTTGCTCGAAGTAGTTCAGATGCTCCTCGGGGTTAGCTAATCCATCGAAAGAGTCAAAATTGAAGTGTTTGAGTCCTGATTCTCTGGGGGTAGATTTCAACTTTTTGGTGAACAGGGTGGCTGCCGCACCCACTTCCATATCGCCTTCTTTTTTCCTCTTGAGATCCCGAAGAGCCCGGGCCATTTGTTCTTGCTTGGACTCCTTTTCTGGCTCCAAATCGGAGGAAACATGAATTCGGTGTGCCTTTATTTTTAGCATTGCCTCTTCCTCCCGGTTTCGCTTTTCAATATTTTCTTTGGCTTTTGCTTCTTCTTCCTTCCGGATTCTCTCCCGAAGGGCAGCTCTCTTTATTTCATCCTGGGCATCCTCTGATGGCTTCTTCAAGTTCTTTGTAATCCGGTCAAAGACGGATCCCCGGGATTCTCCGGACCGTTCTTGCTGGTCCCCTGGGCGGGTCTCAGGTTCGACATTATGCTTTTTCTTCCACAGGTCCATCGCAACTCGTATCTGATCCGGAGTCATGTCTCCCCAAGGGTTGGCTGAGGTTCCAATATGCTTGTGGGCAGCTCTCTTGATGACTAGTCTCTGGTCCCCTGGTTGGAGATTTTGAGAGGGAGTTTGGGTTATGGGGAGCCCTTCATCCACATCTTCCATCTCTCCATCCCTGGGTTGGGGCGGGGGTGGAAAGAAAGAAGTAGAAACATCCGTTTTACTTTTTCTTGTCGTCATGGTTGTTCAACAATACCACAAATTTATAGTAATATAACTCGTAATTTCAAGGGCTAAAACAGATAAATTAGATCCCATATACACTGGGAGACTGGGAGTGGAGTTCTTACTGAGGAGTGGTATTCTGAGTTGCTGGGTGGGGTAGGAGTGGCTGATATGAGCACCACTGGACGGAGGTTCGCCCCCTCCTTCTAGCGCCAATGATAATCCCAATTCACCCCCGGGGTCCTCTCCTTGCTGGGCCCGGTCTCAAGCTCCATTTCGACAGAGATGACGGCGGCGTGTGGTGTACCTGTAGGATGGGAACCTACAAAACAGAACCGGAGGGGGGTGGCATCCCCGCGGCACCTCCGGTGTGAGAATGAGAGAGGGTTTTGAAGGAGAAAAGGGGAAAAACATGAATTATACGAGAATATGGTGGTGTGTGCGCGTGTGTGTATATATTAGTATGTGTGAGAGAGAGTGTGTGTAACCTATAACCTTCCTTTTGTCCTGCCTTTTATAGGCCTCCTACTAGGATTTAGGGGTTTGTACCTTTTAATCTAGACCGTAGGCGTGTCTTTTGGACTGTAGGGCGTGTGGACGCCTGGGATGCGCCGAAGTGCTATCGAATCCGAACCGTAGGAATGTTCTGGATATGTTTCCACGCGTCCTGGGCTCTCCAAGGTTAAAGCTGAGTGCTTCCTGGGTTTTTCTTATTGGGCCCTGGGTCTCTGTTATTGGGCATGTACTAATATAGGCTATCAGGTATATATACATTTACAAGAGGATTGATTTGTTATTGAAAAAGATTTGTGAATGCTTACAATGTTGATAATTAACAAACTAGATTAATCTTAAAATTCAGTTCCTTTTATGTAGATATCCAAAAATATCAAAAAATTTAAAATTAAAGAACGGAAAACTAATTAATAGATAGATTCGGCATGTAGCAGTATAGCATTCCAACAAACTTACACATTTAAAATGGGGAAAAAAATCAATATTTAGTGGTCAACTCGAATCGTGATAATCAAATATTTATGTACAACTTCAATCATGCCACAATATATAATATATCCTAGAAATTAAAATGGCTTAGGGATATCTAGAAGAAACTTTTATTCACCCTAAAATGGTAAAATTTTATTAGGATAATCGTCAATCAAACGACCCATATAACTACTTAAATATTAAATACAACAAAAGAAATGGAAACCATGAATCCGAAGTGAAACTAGTTATACAACCATTTATTATTTAAATCCATACATGTAACTGTATTTTTGGTTAGAGACAGAACAAATTAATTTGTAGAACTGTTTAAGCGAATGAAAACAGTGGTGTGTAAGAGACTTAATTCACCTGGAGATAAGAATTAGGACCGCAAGAGACACAAAGAAACATAATTGAACAGTGACTACATATTATTTTATCCTCAAAAGGCATGTTTTTATCATGTAATTGTATCAGCCTGCACTTCCGGACTATTAATTCCAAATCGAAAACTAATACAAAATACAATTTACTAATCCAAAATTCTATTACAAAGATGACTATTACAAAAATGCAGCTAACGGAAGTACAACAGTTAATATGACCCAATTCCAAGTCCTCGAACTCCAACGATTTCCAAGTCGAATCTCAGACAAAACCTGAAATAGTAAAAGGGGTGAACTACCAAACTATGGATGTACAAATTGACTAAATATTTAACTGAATAATAATGGGTGTTTTTAATAAAACAATTTTTCTCAAAACAATAATAATTTTGTAAAAACAATTTCTAAAATAAATCCAACCCAAAGTTTTATATTTTAAAATTCAGAATTTAAAATAGAAGAGAGCATATTTTTATAACAGATCATAACTGAGTAAAACAGAACGAAACGATAATTCTTATAAATACCACAGTCTTGATCTAAGGCCACACTTTGCCAGTAGCCGGCATCTAATTCCTATTCTTTTTCTCATATACAACACTTTGTCAGTGTTCGGCATCTAAAATTCAATAATTACGCGCCCTTAATAGGTATCTAAAGTTGCACACTCGTGCGCCTACTAAGGGTATTTAAGGTTAGTTCCAGAACTATAGCGTAAATTACGAACGGGTTCGAAAACGTAGAGACTGGATTTCAAAAGATTCTCGTATCTTATTTCTTATACGGTTCAAAACAGAATTCTCATATCTTATACGAAATTCGAAAATCAGAGTATCAAAACTTTTTCGAAAACAAAAGTAAGTCAAAAAGTACTTACCTCAAACCGTGACCAGATCTGAATTTACTCTTTTTGACCCACTAAACGATGTTTTCTTATAAAACACAAAACACGAAAGTTGTAGAGAACGAAAAGACCTTTCCGAAAAGTCCAGGATCACTGAATTCCGACTTACGATGAATTTTCTACGAATTTTACAAGACTGCTGAATTTTATGAATAAAGGCCTACGAATTTTAATGATTGAAATGAGGAAGACGAATATGGTGTATTTATAACGATACAAAACCCTATATCTTAACCTACAAGTTATCCATATTAAAATATGATCCAAATTTTAGGCCCATTGTTCTAATTAAATTTTAAATCCTAATCCTTATCTAATTTTAATCATTTTTATTCTATTATTCAATTATTAATCTAAGTCTAAACATTACGGGATATTACATATTACCCTCCTTAAAAAGAATTTGATCCCCAAATTCACAACAATCCTAAAGTTCGAGACACATCTACCCCATCTACCCCCTGATCTACCAAAGGTCAAACTATGGTCCACAAAATCGAATCTTAGGGAATGTACTAGTCTCATACCTAATACACTCCAAAGGACAGCCTACTCTGATACCAACTGTATCAGCCCGCACTTCCGGACTATTAATTCCAAATCGAAAACTAATACAAAATACAATTTACTAATCCAAAATTCTATTACAAAGATGACTATTACAAAAACGCAGCTAACAGAAGTACAACAGTTAATATGACCCAATTCCAAGTCCTCGAACTCCAACGATTTCCAAGTCGAATCTCAGACAAAACTCAGGAAGTACAAATTGACTAACTATTTAATTGAAAAACAATGGGTGTTTTTAATAAAACGATTTTTTTCAAAACAATAATAATTTTGTAAAAACAATTTCTAAAATAAATCCAACCCAAAGTTTTATATTTTAAAATTCAGAATTTAAAACAGAAAAGAACAGATTTTTATAACAGATCAGAACAGAGTTAAACAGAACGAAACGATAATTCTTATAAATACCATAATCTTGATCTACGGCCACACTTTGCTAGTAGTCGGCATCTAATTCTTATTCTTTTTCTCATATACAACACTTTGTCAACGTTCGGCATCTAAAATTCAATAATTACGCGCCCTTAATAGGTATCTAAAGTTGCACACTCGTGCGCCTACTAAGGGTATCTAAGGTTAGTTCCGGAACTATAGCGTAAATTACGAACGAGTTCGAAAACGTAGAGACTGGGTTTCAAAATATTCTCGTATCTTATTTCTTATACAGTTCGAAACAGAATTCTCATATCTTATACGAAATTCGAAAATCAGAGTATCAAAATTTTTTCAAAAACAAAAGTAAGTCAAAAAGTACTTACCTCAAAGCTTGACCAGATCTGAATTTACCCTTTTTGACCCACTAAACGATGTTTTCTTAGAAAATACAAAACATGAAAGTTGTAGAGAACGAAAAGACCTTTCCGAAAAGTTCAGGATTACTGAATTTCGACTTACGATGAATTTTCTACGAATTTTACAAGACTGCTGAATTTTATGAATAAAGGCCTACGAATTTTAATGTTTGAAACGAGGAAAACGAATATGGTGTATTTAAAACGATACAAAACCCTATATATTAACCTACAAGTTATCCATATGATCCAAATTTTAGGCCCATTGATCTAATTAAATTTTAAATCCTAATCCTTAATCATTTTTATTCTATTATTCAATAATTAATCTAATTCTAAAAATTACGGAATATTATAGTAACTTTTAGTATGGAAAATTATCTCTTTATGTGCCCTTTTTTTAGATGGCTGATAAGAAAATGACTCGTTTGGCCAAGATGAATGTGGCCAGAAAGTCCAATGAATTCCCTATTCGATCAAGGTACACTTCCTTGATCGATATGATTAACACCCGAGGGGACGAGTACCCGTCTGATGCGCATCTGGACGCGCACGACCATATTAGTGCCTTGCGTGATCCAAAGGAGCTGGAAAAGTTGAGTAGCTGTTTCAGAATCAAGGACCCTTTCAAACTGGTTCTTGCAGGTCCGGCCGACAGGGCCTGTCAGTGGAAGAAAGACGGATTATGCGTCTACAGGGATACTCTTAGGGCAGGTATCAGACTCTCCTTTCACCCGTGTATACCTATTCTGCTAGCTAATGTGGGCATCAGCCCTTGCCAACTCCCTTCTAACTCTTGGGGGCTCATTCTGTGCTATATGTCGCAATGCGCCAAGCACAATGTCCCTACTTCTGTTGCTGTTTTCAGAAAGATTTTTCAGTTCAAGAACAGCCCTGACAAGAATCCGGGCTGGGTTTCTTTAAACCAGCACCCAACTATTCCCCATATAGTGAACGGGAAGTTCATCCCTGACAACAACTTGGGGTGGAAGAAAGATTTTCTGTTTGTTGTTTGGGAGGGTGGCGATTGGGGCACCCTATTTCACTCATCTTTTGGGCTAGCTGTAGATGGGAGCCCAAATGAAATAATTTTTTCTGAGGAGGAGACAAGAGCTTTCAACCTCCTTACGCAAGATAATGGGACTTCCCATTCTTGGGATCTTATTAGGGAGACCGTTCTTGTAGAACGCGGCCTTTCTCCCGTCCCTAAGAAGAGTAAGTATCCTTCCTTATCTAGTTGTTTTCGTTCCTTCTATCTTCCATTTCACTAACTTCTCAACTTACTTATCTCATTTATTTGCAGTGGCTGAGAAAATTGAGGAGGCTACAAAGCCTAAAGACCTGGAGACGACCAGGATGAAGCGTGCTGGAAAGGTCTTTAAAGACCCGCGCCTTGGGGATCGCTTCCCGGAGTTCCTACTCCAAGCAATGGAACCAAGCGAAGAAGGCCCCAGCCAAGTTTTGCGCACCAAGCAAAAGCCAGGTTCTTACTTTCAACCTGCTTGGGGAATCCGGGGCAAGGATTTAATTGTCGGCAGCACAGCGCTTGCCAAGGAATGGTCTAAGCAATCCATCTCCCCGGTTGACTATCAAGAATTTGTCCTTCAACAGGACTTGGAGGGGAACGAGCTTTTCGGAGCTCAGGCTTTGGCGACGGTACATCTTTTTCCTTAGCCCTTCTTAGTTGCCTTTTTAATTTTCCCGTCTCATACTTTTGCTGTGTTTCTTGTAGGCGAACGCCCTTTTTCAAGGGGCGATTCACCAAGCCAAGGCTTGGAAGGTTGGCCTGGAGGATGCGAAGAAGAAGCTGGAGGAGGCCAACCAAAGAATAGAGGCCCTTGAAGCCCAACTTGCCTCTTCCACTTCTGACTTGGAAATGGCCCGGGCCGAAAATGTCCAGAAGTCCTCGAACGGTCCTCCTTCCCTTGCCCTGTGCAAGTTCCAGCACTTGGGGGTGTTGCAGACAAGCTCGCTGATTTGATCAAGGACGGCCCATCGGGGAGTCAAGGCCAAAAGAGGAAGGAGCTCGAGTCCAGCTCTGAAGAGGAGGAAACTTCTTCTGAGGAGGAGCCTGAGCCCGTTATAAAGAAGGCTAGGGTAGAAGAGCCTCCAAAGGCAGCGCCTCCAAAACCAGCGTCTCCTGCAGCATGCAAAGCGTCCGAAGGTAGTTCCAAGGGCACCTCCGCGGAGACTTCCGAGGCGACAAATAAAACATTCTAGGAGACTTCGGATAGTGGTTCCGAAGAATCCCAGCCTTCCAAGGCCTAAGTTTTTTTTTATGTATTTCTTCCTTATTAGACAATATTTGAACTTTGTAATTGATTTTTAATGTTTTCAGTCGTACTTTGCCCAAGTATCGTCGTATTTTTCTTTTAATTTTTCAAACTCAAGTTTATAACTTAGTTTTATCTTTCACAACGCAATCAATCTAATAGGCCAAGATTAAGTCGAAGATTTTATATTATAACTTGGTATTCTGGATACCTTACATAAGATAGGTTCAACCCTGATAAACATATCTTCTATATAGAGAAATCCTAAGCAAGCAAAGCTTCAAGGTGCTTTTAAACCTACTTGTCATACTGACAAGTGAGAATCGTACTTTAACTATTTTACACATAGTAAACCTTCAGTTTTTGTGCATGCCAAGTTCTCGGGACTTCAAAGCCATCCATAATCTCCAGCTTGTAGGTTCCTCTGCCTTGAACGCTCTTGACTTTGTACGGCCCTTCCCAATTTCGGGCAAGTTTCCCTTTCTGCCCTACACCAGAAGCTTCCACTTTCCTCAAAACTAAATCACCTTGTTTGAAGAATCTTTCTTTAACCCTTAGGTTGTAATAGAACGAAGCTTTTTAAGATATTCCACTATCTTCGCATGTGCCCCATCTCGTACTTCATCAATTAGATCCAGGGCTAACCTTTACCCTTCTTCATTTTCCTCAGCATTGAAAGCTTGAATCCTGGGGGAGGAATGTGATATCTCTACAGGAACTACTGCTTTTGCACCATATGCTAACATGAAGGGAGTTGCTCCAGTCGTGACTCTACAGGTAGTCCTATAGGCCCATAGTATGGGGAGTATTTCATCCACCCAGTTATTCCTTGACTTCTCGATCCTCTTCTTTAGTCCATCCAGGATTATTTGATTGGCCACTTCCGCTTGCCCATTGGCTTGCGGGTGAGCCACAGATGTGAATCGTAACTCAATTTCATTTTCCTCACAATACTTCTTGAACTCCTCGTTGTTGAACTGTGTTCCATTGTCAGTGACTAGGATGCGGGGAATTCCATACCGGCACATAATACTTTCCCACAGGAATTGTGCGACCTGCTTAGTCGTGATCTTGGCCAAGGGTTTGGCTTCAATCCACTTGGTGAAATAATCAATGGCCACAATCAAAAACTTCCTTTGTGCCGTGGCCATGGGGAAAGGCCCTAATATATCCATTCCTCACATAGCAAAGGGGATGGGCGAATTGATAGAGGTCAACATCTCGAGGGGTTGTCTAACAACTGGTGTGTGCTTTTGACAATGGTTACATTTTTTCACATATTCTTTGGCATCAGCCATCATTTCTGGCCAATAAAAGCCTAAACGGGTTATCTTATGAGCCAAGGCCCTGCTCCCTAAGTGTTGCCCGCATATGCCTTCATGTACTTGTTCAAGAGCCAAGTGAGCCTCATCAGGCCTGAGACATCTTAAGTAGGGAACCACGAAAGATCTTTTATACAGAATTCCATCTATCAAAGAGTATCTTAGTGCTCGAACAGCCAATTTTCGTGCTTTAGTAGCATCGTTTGGTGACCAGCCGGTTTGAATGTGAGCCTTAATGGGATCAATCCATGACGTCCCCAGGCCTATAGGAGCCACAAGCTTAACATCAATGCTCCGTGTTTTCAAACGCGATAGTATACACTTCCAGAACTTTCTTCCATCTCAGATGAAGCAAATTTTGACAACGCATCTGCCTTGGCATTTTTCTCCCTTGGAATGTGCTCAACATGGCATTCATCAAATTGGGTCATCACGACCCTTACTAGGCGGACATATTTAACCATCGTCTCATCCCTTGCCTCAAACTCTCCCTTCACCTGGGATATGACCAACTTCGAGTCTCCACAGACTTTTAAGTTCTTGACTCTAAGTGTCCCTGCTAAGCCAAGACCAGCTATCAGAGCTTCATATTCTGCCTCATTGTTTGTGGTTGGGAAGTCTAGCTTCATGGCATACTCAATTAAGAACCCATCAGGACTTTGTAAAACTAAACCTGCTCCACTTGAATTCGTTTTTGATGCTCCATCAAAATAGAGAACCCAGTATTCTTTTTCCTTATTAACCTTCTCTTTATCTCCGTTGTCAACTTCCTTGTCTTGAGGTATGTTATCTTCCTGCCCCCCGACTTGTTGGTTGGGTATGGTACATTCCACCACGAAGTCTGCTAGTGCCTGGGCTTTTTCGTGGCTTATACTTGAGATCGAATTCTCCCAGCTCTATTGCCCACTTGATTAATCTCCCACTTGCCTTGGGACTGTGAATGATATTTCTCAGGGGCTGATTCGTTAGCACCTCAATCTGATGAGCCTGAAAGTAAGGACGCAGCTTTCTCGAAGCCATTACCAAGGCTAGAGCAAATTTCTCAATAGTTGAATAATTTAACTCAACACCATGCAGAATTTTGCTGATATAGTATACGGGTTTCTGGACTTTCAGTTCCTCCTTAACCAATACAGCGCTCAAGGCACTTTCTGAAACAGCTAAGTACAAGAATAAAACTTCATTCAAAACTGGCTTGGCCAACAACGGGGCATGCGCCATATATTTCTTCAATTCTTCGAAAGCCTTTTGGTTTTCCTCACTCCATACAAAGTCCTTAATGTTTTTTAGTGACTTGAAGAATGATAGGCACTTGTCTCCTGACTTGGAGATGAATCGTCCCAATGCAGCAACCCTTCCTGTGAGCTTTTGAACATCCTTGATAGTTTTTGGTGGTTCCATGTCCAGGATTACCTTTATTTAACCGGGGTTAGCCTCGATCCCTCTCTTGGAGACCATCAATCCCAAAAATTTTCCAGATCCTACTCCGAATGCACACTTTGTAGGATTTAACATCATTTTGTGGTACCTCAGGACCTCAAAAGCTTTCCTTAAATGGGCTATATGATCAGTCTTTACTAGACTCTTGACTAACATGTCATCAACATAAACTTACATAGTCTTACCAATAAGATCCTTAAAAATTTTATTTACCAGCCTTTGATAGGTGGCTCCTGCATTCTTGAGACCAAACGCCATAACAAGATAACAATAAACACCAAAGTCAGTGATGAATTATACCTTTGGAATGTCATCCTTGTGCATCTTGATCTGATTTTATCCACTAAATCCATCCATGAAGCTCAGCATTTTATGCCCAGCAGTAGTATCTATCAAAGTATCGATCCTTGGTAACGAAAAACAGTCCTTAGGACAGGCATCATTTAGATCAGTGAAGTCCACACACATCCTCCATTTTCCATTAGCCTTCTTCACCAATACAGGGTTTGCTAACCATTCTGGAAATTGAATCTCCTCAATGAAACCAGCCTCCAAGAGCTTCTCCACTTCCTGTTTTATAGCTTCTTGCCTTTCTGGAGCAAAACTTCTTTTCTTTTGTTTTACCGTCTTCCGATTTGGGTCCACATTCAGCTTGTGAGTAATCAGTTTCGGGTCTATGCCTGGCATATCAGCTGCTGACCATGCAAAAACATCACTATTTTCTTGCAAAAATTTCACCAACTTCCCTCTCAGGGGCTCCTCGAACGATGCTCCAATAAAAGTCACCTTCCCAGGGTCTTCGGGGGCCAAAGGAATTGAAACCAAGTCTTCTGCTGGCTTTCCCCTTTTCTCATCATTCTCTCGGATATCCAGATCTTCAATAGGAAGAACCTGCCCCCCAACTCCATCTGCCCTCAAAGAGGCCACATAACAGCTTCTAGCCATTTTTTGATCTCCTCTTTCTTCTCGAATCCCATCTCGAGTCAGAAACTTCATAACTGAATGATAAGAGGAAGAGACTGCCTTGAAGGCGTGTATTCCTATTCTTCCCATGACAGCGTTGTAGGTCGAACTAGCCTTTACCACCACAAAGTCCAACAACTGAGTTGCTTGCCATGGTTCCTGTCCTATGGTTGTTGGCAACTTGATTATTCCTTCTACGGGGCATTCCACTCCTGCGAATCCATATATCGGTATATCGGTTGGGGTCAATTGGGAGTCATTATATCCCATCCTTAAAAAGGTGTCATGGAGCAAAATATCCACTGAAGCACAATTATCCACAAGGACCCTTCTTACCGGGCTGTTCCCTATTATCGGGGTTATGACCAACAGGTCGTCATGGGGAAATTTCATACCCTCCAGATCAGAATCATCAAAAGACATTGTTACTCCTGTCCTGGCCCTCTTAGGGGCTTCCCCAACAATATGCATAACTTCTCGAGCATATGCTTTCCTGGAGTTCTTAGATAACCCAGCAGCAGTTGGTCCTCCAAAAATTGTGTTGAACACAGGTCCTCGGGGGCGAGGTCCTCCGAATATTGTATTTATAACCGGTCCTCTAGGCTGGGGATTTCGCCCCTGATCTTCTTGATCTCTCCTTCAGTCATCAAAGTTTCTTCTCACGTTGTTGCTTCTATCCCCTCCTTCTCCAGTGCATTTGTTCAATCTTCCTTTTCGAATCAGAAACTCAATTTCGTCTTTCAGCTGTCTACACTCATCGGTGTCATGACCAACATCTTTGTGAAATCTACAATATTTGCTCTTATCTAGCTTGGCAGGATCAGCCTTCAAGGGCTTAGGCCAACGAATATCTCGATCTTTTTCAATTTCCATCAGGATCTGGCTTCTAGAAGCATTCAGCTTAGCGTATTCGGTGAACTTTTGCCCAGGTCCTCCCTTCTTGGGGTTTGAATCAGGGCTTTGTTCGGTTCTAGGATACTTGTCCTTGGCGATATACTCCAGATCAGTTTTCCGCTTCTTGCCTCCAGTGGGCTCATTACTTACTACGGTCTTCCTCATGCTTTCTTCAACCTTGATATACTTCCCTGCCCTATCCTGGAGCTGCAACATGCTTTCAGGGGGATGTTTGGCTAAGGACATCTTAAAAAACTCATCCCTAGTTCCTTGTCGCAGTGCTATCATGGCTACCTTATCATCAAGGTCTGGGACTTTTAAAGCCTCCTTTGTGAAACGATTCAGGTAATCTCTCAAGGATTCCTTTGTTCCCTGTATAATGCTCATAAGAGATGCTGAACTTTTCTCATGAACTCTCCCACTGATGAATTGCTTAATAAAAGCCTGACTTAATTCTCTGAACGACCCAATAGAGTTTGGGGGCAAGCGACTATACCACCTTTGAGCCATACCCGACAGGGTTTGAGGAAAGGCCCGACACTTAATAGCATCATTCACGGGCTGCAACAGCAGTACATTAGAGAATGTTCTAACATGATTAGCGGGATCTCCTGTGCCGTCATAAGCCTTTATAGTCGGCATCTTGAACTTCCTTGAGATATGAGCATTCATTATATCTTCAATGAAGGGCGGAGTAGGATCATCAGGATCTCCAAGGGGAAGAAGATTGCTTGGATCAGCCCTTGGGATAACAGCCCTTCTTTGCACTGGACCATCCAGGTCTATGATGGGAGGGGGATTTCTCCCCCTAGGAGGTGTTGGGGGTCTGGTGGTTTTGTGCGCCTCCAGGTCGCGCCTCAGCCTTTGAATCTCAGCCTCGTGAGCCCTGATTCTTTCCAGCACTCCTTGGGGATTCGTCCCTTGGGTGCTTTAAGGGCATTGGCTACCATCGGCCATCGGCTCTTTGCCAGCACATCTCCTTCTTGGGGATACTTCATCATTCGAAGATTCGGAGTCTCTCTCAGTGTAAGGACCAGAATATTCCTGATCCTCAGGAATAGGAGCCAAACCTCGTATGTATGGGGGTGAACGCCCTCGCGCTTCATTACGTCCAGCGTGTCCACTTCCTCCAACCTCGGGGTAAAGAGGCATCCCATAAGGGGGATTAGTAGAAACAACAGTTGAATATTCGTACCCGACGGGTCGAGAATTCACAGGTGTATGTACTTGTTGAACTTGAAGATTCGTACCTTGAGTAGCCGAGGGGATCGTCCCTTGTGGCTGAGGTTCAGTTGCCCCTATATGGGCTTCTCCTTGCGTTGTTGCATAAGTTGAATGAGGAGGCACCTCCACAGTCGAAGAAATCACTTGGGTTATCCCCGTTGGTGTTCCTCCTCCAAGGGCTCTAACTGTTCTCCGTGTTCTCGCCATGGTTATTGTTGTACTTCCCACAGACGGCGCCAAATGTTATGGATAAAAAACTAAGGTTATTATTTGCTGTATTTATTGTTAAGGTTCGGGAGCTCAAGGCCTTTAATGGCTGCTCTCGTGTTTCGTAGCTTAATTCTGCCTTTACGAGATGCCTACGTATCTCTGTGAATTAGAGAATCAAGCCAAAAAACGTAGTTTTGATTTGTGGGGGTGAGGCCCCTTATATAGATGTTGGTGGTCCTTGAATTGGACTTGGTATAGGAAACTTGGTGGTCAAGTCTTTGAATTAGAATGGACTTTGGAGTCATAAATAGTAGGAAACTGATTCTTTATCCTTCTAGGTCCCTTTGAGGCTAATCTGCAAGGATTTATGTCCTTATCGGGACTCTTCTCAATAGCTGATTTTTCCCTTATTAATTAATTATGAAATTAATTAATATACAGGGTTTTTGGGCCTTCTTTGTTCTATCAGGCCTGATCTGGTCCATCAGGCCTGATCAATGTGTTGACGTTTTTGGTCTGAATGTCATACATCTTTTTATTTGGCCCATCAGCCCAAACCATTTATAATTAAGGTAATTTTTAATTACACAATTAGAATTTATTTATCCCTATCACATTTTTTACATAAATATATTATATGATATGATTAAAATATACTATTTACAAATTTATAATGTGAAAAAAAATCAAAAATTAAATAAATTAAATAAATTATAACACATAGGTTATATTTAGGATATCATTGTCAAATATAATAATATAATAATAATTAAATATATAAATACAAAAAATACATTTTTTTGAAAAATACATTATTCATGAAGAACATAAAATATATTAAAAAAATAATATTATTTTATTAAACCAAAGGCGGAAGAGTATCTAAATCCATAAAGCGATAATTGTGATGGTATATTAATATTATTCTCTTAACCAAATACTCCTTAGTGTTCCTCAATAACTTGTACTTAATATATTGGGGACTGTTAGGTCACACACACACTGTAGAGGGGTGAATACAGTGTATAGTACACTCAAATCGAACTTTAAGAACTTAAGTAACAGAAAACAAACTTTATTGAAACAATAAACTCTGTTACAGTATGGAACTGTTACCTCTCAGTGATGAACAATATCACGAGAGCTGCTAGGGTTACAATGAATAATCTTCTCGAATTATGATAACACTTATAGTGTAAACCCTATGTATGTGTTTATATACAACACAGTTACAAGATAATTGCTAATTGATATGGAATATAATTCTGCTTCCTAAAATATATCAATCAGATATCTTTTCTTCCAAGTATTCCATTCTTTACAGAATTCCTTCTTCATGCATATCTCTTCTTATGTTTATCTTGATCTTCTTTCCTTTAATCAGCTACTGTCCTTATCTGATCGTCCTTCAGCACTTAAGTTCTGATATCTATCTTCTGATGATTATCTCCTGATAACATAAGTACTGATATCCTTAAGTCCTGACTTCCAGTATAAGTACTGATCAACAGTTAAGTACTGATTTATCCTGTTCAAGTAAGATCTGAAAGCTAAACATAAAACATATTAGCCATGACATTATCAAATATATCTAACAATCTCCCCCAACTTGTAAATTAGCATAATATACAAGTTTAACAGATATTTGATGATGTCAAAAACATTAAGTACAAATGCATGAGAATTAGACTAGATAACTACAACTTACAGTCCTTAAAGCTTTACCAATATTCAACTTCTGATAACAACTTCAGTCTGTACAAATATCAGAATTTAAGCAGTTGTAGATCTTCGACTTGGCTTCATCATCTTCTGATCTCTCTGATGTCAGGAGTTGTTCTGAGATAGTTCTTCAACAAACATTTCTCAGCATATCTGAGTTCATCAATCATTCTCCTTTTGACATCTTTAAGCTCTGCAGTATCTTCACCAGTTTGAAAGATTGCAGCTCTGAGATCATTGATCTTTGCTTTTCTCAACTCCTGATCTAGTCTTATGACATAAGCTTTGTCAGACTCCAGATTGAATTCAAGTCCCTTAATACCAAGATATGTTCTGATCTGTGCAGTATTAGGCTTCATATTAACAATATCACCATTGTGATCTCTGTACTTTGGAACATATGTGCTGTCAGACTTAACAGAATAAAGCCTTTTCTGTCTCTGAATCTGTTCTTTTAAGTAGTTTGCAGCAGTCCCTGTTATTCTGTCATCCACTTGAAGTAAGAAAAGTACATGCTCCAATTCTTCAAAATACTTCAATGGAATGGCATTTTGTCTTATATGATAAACCCTACCATCTGTCATGAAATACAACATGATGTATTCTTTCAAGTAGGTATGGTAAACCATCTGTACAGATTCCAGTTGATTCAATCTCTCAGGAGTTGCTCCAATACCTGGTTCACTCAAAGAAGTTGGATCATTGGTAGTGTTGTGTACTCTTCTTTCATCAGCACTTCCCAATCCAGTTTTATCTCTTGCTTCCTTTCCAGTAACTACTCTTGCTTCAAAACCACTTGCAGTAGTCTTCAAAGATTGAGTCTGTTTTGCTTTAGTGAATCCTGGTAGGAGTGTCTTTGGTCTATCTTCTGATATCAAGTTAACTTGAGCTGTGTCAAAGGTTACTTGCTTCTTCTGAATATCAGAACTTACAATTTCTTGACTCTGAACAACTTGAACCATGTCAGAGGTTGTTTTGAGAACTTTTCTTGAAGTCAGAGCAAGATCATCCTTTTCATCAGTAATTTCTTCATCCTGAGGAGGTACATAAACCTTAATAGGTTCACCAACCTTTTCTTTACCCTTGGATCTATCTGTGGTTGTGATCTAGCCAATGTTGCTTCAGTATGTGTCCTTTCTTTGATCATAATGCCTTTGAGTTTTGAAAGTGACTTTTTACCAGAAGCTTCAGATTTGGATGTGACTTTCTCTGATTTAAGTCTGGCTTCTTCTTCCTTTAAACTTTCCAAGTCCATTCCTGGATTTTCTTGAAGAAATAACCGTCTTGACATTTCCTCATCAAGATCTAAAAGTTCATCAGAACTTAACTTTTTACCAGCAGCAGAACTTATTCTTTTCCCAGTATCAGAACTTATCATGTGACTAGCTTGTCTTGATGTAAACCTTCTACCTTGACTATGACCGCTACCCATTCCAGAGTATCCTTGGTCATCATTTCCATCATCCTTTCCTTGCAGTGTCTTGTTAGTTTTGCATTTGGACTTAATTACCTTCTCCCCCTTTTTGGCATCAGCAGGTAGTAGAAGAGAGATAAGCAATTCCACTGAGGATTGGATTTCAGTTAGTTGTGATTGCTGAGAAGCTTGATTTTTCATAATTTCATCAATCTGAGCTTGTTAATGATCTTGAGTCTTCTCAATATAAGCAATCCTGTCAATGGTAGGTTGGAAGAACTTTTTCTTATCAATTTTCCAAACTTGTTCCTGTTTGATAAAGTTCTCCTGAATCTTGTGTAGCTCTGCATGAGTAGTTGAATGAAGACCTTGTAAATGTTTATTACTCAATGCAGTGACTCTAAGCTGAGTTTTGAAATCATCAGAATTTAACATTTCATCAGCTTTAGTCAAGTGCTCAGCAAGATGTTTTTCAGTTGGAACACATGAAACTGAGTTCCATTCCTTAGTCTACTCCTGACCTGCAGGAGTTTCACTCCAAGGTACTGGTGCTTTCCCAGTAATAAACTGCTTAACCAATTCAGACTTAGGAAGAGTCTGTTGAGGAGTATGTCCGGAAGGACCTGCTGCATCAATATCTACAACATGAGCAGTTGGAGCAGCATCACCAGTATCTCCATCATGTGCAGCATCAGAACTTAAAGAATCAGTATCTTCTGATAAGACAACAGTGTGAGTAGCAATGGAGGCTTCAGTATCCTCTAATTGCTGATCTTGTTCTAAGTTCTGATCAACAGCCATATCCTGATGCTCACCTAAATTCTGATCATCAGTATCTTGATGCAGAGAAGGTGTTGTTGATAACTCTGGAGTTTGAACAGCATCAGTAACAGGTGTTGTGGGAGGAATATTTGTTGTTGGAGCTTCTAAGAGAATTACTGCAGGCACAACCAAGTTTTGAACATCAATATCAGCACTTGTGCCTGGATCAACAGAAGACACAGAGGGTGTGTTAGCCTTTTCAGAAACAGCTTCCTAAGATGGAGTTGATGGAGAAGAAGTGACTGGAGCAAATTCCTTGTCTTGTGAGATCAGAGATTCCTAATCCCCTTCCTTAGCTGCTTCCTCTTCATCATCTGAAACTGGCGTTTTTGCCCTCTATTTCTTGTATCTCGTTGTTGATTTGGATTCCTTGGGAGTGTCAGGAACTGTCATTCTTCTAAGCTGTTTGAGAAGCCTAGATCCCCCAATTCCAGAATCCTTCTGAGAAGTCACTTTCTCAGCTTCACCTACAACAGGTTCTGAAGAAGGAACCTGTTCCTCAGTATCAGATTCATCTCTCAATACAGTCCTCCTCCTCTTTTGAGATGTTTGAGGAATAGTTTTTGTTCTCTTTGGCTTGGAGGATGAGGGTTGAACAGTCTGTGAAGTAGAGAGATAGGATTTGAGATAAGTCCTGAGGGTAGGTTGAGTAGTATGAGTGGTAGGTGCTGAGGATGATGGTTTTTGGGTGTTTGTGGTTCGTTGGACATCAGAGTAAACAGATCTATAAGTATCAGGATCAACATTTACTAGGATCTGTTTTACAGACGGAGGAATCTGTAATGGTCTAACCACTATTTTCTTTGTATCAGCATTTACCAGATCAATAAAGTATCGTTTTGCAACTCTAAAAGGTGGGGTTGAGGAACTGACTAATTGAGGTTCATCAGTACAAAAAGTATATAGAAGTTGACAGAATCTAGCAAAATAGACAATATTTCTATCCTCTGTCATCCTATCCCCAATAAAACAAATTATTCCAGTTGCAAAATCAAAATGAGTTTGATGAATAATAGCATACCCTATGTGCTGACTCAGAATTGGGATAGCATCAAAATTCGAACATTTGTTCCCAAAAGCTTTGGTGATGCAGTCAAAAAAGAAACTCCATTCTCTTCTGATATTAGCCCTTTTTAACTGCCCAAGCTTTGCCAAACTCTTTTCATATCCCAAATCAGCCATTAACTCCTGAAGTGATGATTCCTCTGGAGTTGAAAAAGTACAATTTTCTGGGACATGTAGAGCTTTGCGTATTGTACCAGGAGTGACTACATAAGATGAATCACCCACTTCAAAAATAATACTGGGAGTGCCATGTTTACCACCATCATCAAAGTGCCCAGTCCGCCAAAACGTCAGAACTTGTTGACTCGAAAAGACTTCAGGCTGTGTTAATGCGTACCCAATCTCACTGTGTGCAAGAAGATCTTGCACAAAATGCAATTCAGATGGAGCTTCAGCATGATCAAGAATTGCAGCATAGTTGTTTGGAACAAACTTAGCTCCATCAATGATTAAATCCTTAGGTGCCATGTGAAAAATTGAGATTCAAAAGTGCCTGTTAGGTGTTTGATAAAATGTCTGTATGAAAAACCAACATGAGAAGAAAGAGAGTAAAATTAAGTAGAGAGAAAAAATATGAAGGAAATAAAAGATTAAAGAAATCCTCTCTCTGTTGTACTTATACTCTGAACAAAAGTGTTACCGTTGGACACCTGTCAGACTTGCAGTAATAACGGACAGTTACTGGGCACGAGAAAACAGGAATCATTACTTACCCATTTGCCTAGTTTCAAGGAAAAACCGTTCCATTTATCAAGAGAAACAGTTTTAATTCAAAATTTAAACCGTTATCACTGATTGAATTATTTTTCACTGCATCATTAATATTCTGAAAATAAATCACATGAAAATGACCAAGAGAAATTAGATAAGTGCTGAAAATGAATCAGAACTTAATATAAAACAAAATTTATATGGTCATCAGAATATCAATCAGGATTTATCAACACAAGATAAAATAACTCAGAGACAAAATCTTGAAGTAAAAACAACTTTCATTAATATATCAAGACAATACATTCATAAAATGGAAATTACATCAATACTTATACAAGATTTTCCCTAAGCTTCTAAACCTAACATCAACAGCCTTAGTCCTAGCTAAGAAGCCTGACAAAGCTGATGATGAAGAAAAACAGGAAGAAGACGAGATTAAGTCATCTTCTTCTTCCTACTCTCGACAAATAGAATGGCGAGTCGGATGATTCGCTCTTGCTGGCGGAGACGATGAAGATGAAGTTCTCTTCGAACGGCCACCAGATCACGTTTGATAACCTCTGGAAATTAAATCCAGAGATTGTGAGGAATGTTGGTGATAGGGTATGGAGTTGGAATTCCATTCAAAAAGACATGCACAGTCTCATCACCATAATTATAGAACTAGCCAAATGCAGCCATTTGTGATGATAAATGAAAAACGAGAGTGAGTTTGTGATAAAAGTGTGATGGGAAGGCTGATGTGAAGTGGTTGCCTATATAGGCAAGAGAATGCCAGGAGACACAAAGAAATTGAATGCTGACAGATAGAATTAATTCTACCTCGTCTCCCTAGACTTTGAAAAAGAATAACATTCATTGGAAAGAGTTAACATGGTTTAAAACGCACAAGAAACAAGTAACAGTGGACTATTCAAGTACAAATACCATTAACCCTAACCATAGTGACTATTAATCTTCCACTTCAACATATTCAAATATTAACTGAGACTGTTATCAAATTTCATTCCCAGATAAGTCAAGTAAAACATTAGATTGTAAAATCAGAACTTAGACTTATATCAGAACTTAACAGTCATCAGAACATAATTTCTTAACTTGAAAAAGGAATGCCCATCTTAGTAAATCCACATACAAGTTCTGAGTTATAGACTTCAGAACTTCATCATCAGAACGTGTAACTAGAACTTGTCCTCAGAATTTGTGCAAAGTGACACAGTGACTGTTTATCTAAAA
This sequence comes from Apium graveolens, assembly GCF_009905375.1. Lineage (NCBI taxonomy): Eukaryota > Viridiplantae > Streptophyta > Magnoliopsida > Apiales > Apiaceae > Apium > Apium graveolens. The sequence continues at coordinate 62,765,228 of NC_133648.1, read as the reverse complement.
TAACATAGACCACCACAGTAATTTTCATCATTCATATGGAGTGATTAGTGTGTGTATTAAGCTAAATAACAGACAAAGAGTAAAGTCTGATTCACTTCAGGACATCTTAGAAATAAGGCATAATTAAAATTTTGCTAAAGAGCTGTCATTGTCCTGAAACCTACTGATGAATGAGTTCATGCTTGAGTCCACCTCAACTATTTTGTGCTAATTTTATGCATCTTTTGAAATTCTATTTTACAGTGGCTTCTCAGTGTAAGTGAGTCACGACTGCTTATCAGAATTTATGCTATTATCAGAGTATTTCTCCAGTAATCATAGAGTGTGAAAAGTCACCAAGAAAATATTTTGCTTTTCTAATGCATATTTACTTAATACCAGCAATGCACTTGGGTCGTCCCTTCCACATTTTTACTCTAGATCTCAAAGGAGTACCTGATTTTATTCTTTGATCTTTTTGCTTTTTCTTTTGATAAGTGAGGTTTATCAGCACTTAGTACATTCAGCAGTTTTACTAGTATCAGAACTTAACAGATGAGTAGCATTATTCTAATTTGTGACTTAGTAATAAGATATACAAAGTAAACTCAACTAAGCTCATTTATCAGAATTTGCTAGTGTCATAAGATTTCCACTGAAATAATTACTTCTTACATGGAATCATTTGTTTATTGAAGACTACCAGGTCAGTATCTAGCACAGTTATCCTCATAGGATTGAATAATTACTTAAACAGACATATCACTTATCAGAGTTGAGAAATATATATCAGACAATAGTCAGTACTTAAAAACATTTATCAATTAAGCACAGAATACACAATGAGATTAATTCTGTAAATACTGAGCATAAAGTCTAATAACACAGAACAAGACTAAGCAGATTTAGAGAAAGAACCTGAAACCATTCCAAGTTCATTTACCAATCTTGTAAAAGTAGCTTCACACAGTGGTTTTGTGAAGATATCTACTAGTTGTTGATCTGTGGGAACAAAATGCAATTCCACTGTACCTTCATCCACATGTTCCCTGATGAAGTGGTCCCTGATGCTGATGTGCTTTGTCATAGAGTGTTGAACTGGATTACCTGTCATAGCAATAGCACTTTGATTATCACAGTAAATAGGGATTTTAAAATATATTAACCCATAATCCAGTAACTGATTCTTCATCCAAAGAATCTGTGCACAACAGCTTCCTGCAGCAATATACTCTGCTTCTGCAGTTGATGTGGAAATTGACTTTTGTTTCTTGCTGAACCAAGAAACCAATCTGCCTCCAAGAAATTGGCAGCTTCCACTTCTGCTTTTCCTGTCAATTTTGCAGCCTGCAAAATCTGCATCTGAGTAACCTATTAGTTTAAAGTCTGATTCTCTAGGATACCACAATCCTAGATCAGCTGTTCCTTTAAGATACTTAAAGATTCTTTTCACAGCTGTTAAGTGAGGTTCTCTTGGATCTGCTTGAAATCTTGCACAAAGACAGGTAGCATACATGATATCAGGTCTACTAGCAGTTAGATAGAGTAGAGAGCCAATCATACCTCTGTAATCAGTAATATCTACTGATTTACCAGTATCCTTATCCAGTTTTGTTGCAGTGGCCATGGGAGTGGATGCACTTGAACAATCTTGCATTCCAAATTTCTTTAGCAAGTTTCTGGTGTACTTAGATTGACAAATGAAAGTGCCTTCTTCATTCTGCTTGACTTGAAGGCCCAGAAAGTAGCTAAGTTCCCCCATCATACTCATCTGATATCTTGACTACATCAGTTTGGCAAACTTCTTGCAAAGTCTGTCATTTGTAGATCCAAAGATGATATCATCAACATAAATTTGGACAAGAAGTAAGTTTTTTCCATGGTTGAGGTAGAATAGTGTTTTGTCTATTGTTCCTCTGTTGAATCCACTTTCCAGAAGAAACTGAGCTAAAGTCTCATACCATGCTCTAGGAGCTTGCTTAAGTCCATAAAGTGCTTTATCAAGCCTGTAGACATAATCTGGATGTTTGGTATCTACAAAGCCTGGAGGTTGTTCAACATATACTTCCTCCTCCAATTCTCCATTGAGAAAAGCACTTTTCACATCCATTTGAAAGACAGTAAACTTTTTGTGAGCAGCATAAGCCAAAAATATCCTTATGGCTTCTAACCTAGCAACTGGTGCAAATGTTTCATCATAATCAATTCCTTCCTGTTGAGAATATCCTTTTGCAACCATCCTTGCCTTATTCCTTGTAATTATGCCATCACTGTCAGTTTTGTTTCTGAATACCCATTTTGTACCAACAACAGATCTATTCTTCGGTCTTGGCACTAGGGTCCAGACTTTGTTTCTTTCAAATTCATTTAACTCTTCCTGCATTGCTTGCACCCAATCAGCATCTTGAAGAGCTTCTTCAACTTTCTTTGGCTCAGTCTGAGAGAGAAAAGAATTGTAGAGACATTCATTTGAAGTACCTGTTCTAGTTCTGACACCTGCATCAGGATTTCCAATTATCAAATCAGGTGTATGTGATTTTGTCCACTTCCTTGCAGATGGAAGGTTGTCTCTAGAACTGGATGCTCCCCCATGATCCATGCTATCTTCATTTTCATTTTCTGATGCTCCCCCTGAAACTATGCTCTCTGAGTTGAATTCTTCAGTATTTAGATTTTCAGCACTATCAGAACTTGGCTTATCAGAACTTGACGAATCAGAACTTGAAGAGCCAGATGCATGTTCTAATGTTTCTTGAGATGAGGTAGGATCTTGAGTATGCTCCCCCTGCATAGGTGCATCTTCCTTTGACGTAGTTACCACAGTTTCAATAACATCAGAGTTTAATCCATCAGAGTTTACAGTATCAGGACTTAGACTGTCAGGATTTTCAGTATCAGAATTTGAGTCTTCATTTTCAAATCTCAGCTGATCATGGTCAATGAAATCTTCAAGACCAGTAATCTTCTTGTCATCAAAAGAGATATTGATAGATTCCATGACCACTTTTGTTCTCAAATTATAGACTCTGAAGGCTTTTGTGGAAAGTGGATATCCAACAAAGATTCCTTCATCAGCTTTTAGATCAAACTTTGATAGCTGTTCAGGATGAGTCTTGAGAACAAAACACTTGCATCCAAATACATGAAAATATTTCAGATTTGGCTTCTTTTTCTTCACCATCTCATATGGTGTTTTTCAATGCTTGTTAATGAGTGTTGCATTTTGAGTAAAACAAGCAGTCTGCACACCTTCAGCCCAGAAATAGGTTGGAAGCTTTGCTTCTTCAAGCATTGTACGTGCAGCTTCAATGAGAGTCCTATTCTTTCTTTCAACAACTCCATTCTGCTGTGGAGTTCCAGGAGCAGAAAATTCCTGCTTTATTCCATGGTTTTTGCAGAACTCTTCCATTATCAAATTCTTGAACTCAGTGCCATTATCACTCCTTAAAATTTTCACAGAATCTTTGACCATTTTATCCAGCTGTTTGACATGATCAATCAAGATAGATGCAGTTTCATTTTTTGTGTGCAAGAAATACACCCATGTGTATCTGGTGAACTCATCTACTATGACCAACGCATACTTCTTCTTTGCAATAGACATGACATTTACTGGACCAAATAGATCAACATGTAGTAGATGATAAGGCTCAAGAATTGATGATTCAGTCTTGCTCTTGAATGAAGATTTTATTTGTTTGGCTTTCTGACAGGAATCACAAAGACCATCAGGAGCAAATACTGTTTTTGGCAATCCTCTCACAAGATCTTTCTTGACCAGTTCATTTATATTGTTGAAATTTAAATGAGAGAGTTTCTTGTGCCAATTCCAGCTTTCTTCAATTGATGCTCTACTCATCAGACAGATTGCAGAACCATCAGTACTTGTTGAAAGCTTAGCTTCATAAATGTTACCACGCCTGTATCCTTTCAGAACAACTTTGCCTTTAGATTTACTCACAATTTCACAGTGTTCTTCAAAGAAATCAACATGATAACCTCTGTCACAGATTTGACTTATACTCAGTAGGTTGTGTTTAAGTCCTAAGACCAGAGCTACTTCTTTAATTATGACATTTCTAAGATTGATATTGCCATATCCCAATGTTTTTCCAATGTTGCCATCTCCATAAGAAACACTTGGGCCAGCTTTCTCCACAAAGTCTGATAGCAGGGCCTTATTTCCAGTCATATGTCCTGAACATCCACTGTCCAGAACTAGAATATTTTTCCTGTTGCCCTTTGTTTCAGCAGCTTCAGAACTGCTCTCAGCACTTGATTTATCAGCATTTGCCATCAATACATAGTTCTCCTCACTTTCAGAGTCTGAGGTGTCTGTCCAGCTTTTCTGCTTTGTGACAAGAGCCTTGCCTTTGTCACCCTTTACCTTCTTGCAATCAGGAGATATGTGGCCTTTCTCACCACAGTTATAGCATTTAACATTGGTGTAATCTCCTCTGTCAGACTTTCCTTCTCTGCCTTCAGATCTTCTGAAATTCTTTTTATCAGAACTTATGCCTTTCCTGGAAAACTTCTTTCCCTTCCTGAACTTCCTGTATGCAATCTTTGTGATTCATTTCACCATAAGAGCACACAACTTCATCATCTCCTCATCAGCATCAATCTCAGGCAAGCTTTCAGAATCTGAGTCATCATCATTCTCAGAACTTGATGACTCAGTATCAGACTTTATGAAAAGAGCTTTACCCTTGTCTTTCTTTGAGGAAGCTGCTTTGGGAGATTCTTCTTCAGCCTTAAGAGCAACTGTCCTTGACTTTCCTCATTTCCTCTTGCTTCTTTGTTCCATCTCAAGCTCATGAGTCTTGAACATACCATAGATTTCGTCAAGAGTTGTTTCATCAAGATTATAGTTGTCTCTTATTGTCGTTGCCTTCAAATCCCAGCATTCAGGAAGAGCTAATAGGAACTTAAGGTTTGAATCTTCAAGATCATATTCTTTATCAACCAATGACAAATCATTCAAAAGTTTGACAAATCTATCATATAAATCATTCAATGACTCATTAGTCTTTGAGTCAAAGTGTTCATACTCTTGAGTGAGTATTGTCTTCCTGTTCTTCTTAATTGTGTCAGTTCCTGACATCTTGTTTCCAGAGCATCTCATATCTCCTTAGCAGTCTTGCAGTTGATTACCCTGTTTGACATTACATTATCAATGGCACTATGCAGTAAGTGTCGTACCTTAGCATCCTTAGCAATTGATGCTATATCTTCAGCAGTATAATCACTCTTTTCCTTTGGTACGGTCTTTGCTGCTTCACCTGCAATTGCAACAGCGAACTTGGTTGGTTTGTGAGGCCCTTCCTTGATTCTATCAAGGTATTCTGGATCTGTTGGTTCCAGGAACATGGTCATCCTTACCTTCCATATGGGATATTCAGATGGTCTCAGTATGGGAACTCTGATGGTCTCATACCGACTCTGAATTTGTGTCTTTGGTGGTTCCTCAGTTTTGGTAGGCTTAGTTGGAGTTTCTGTGTCCGACATTATTGTGTTTGGATCTTTAACTGTATGTGTGTTAACATATAGGCTCTGATACCACTTGTTAGGTCACACACACACTGTAGAGGGGGTGAATACAGTGTATAGTACACTCAAATCGAACTTTAAGAACTTAAGTAACAGAAAACAAACTTTATTGAAACAATAAACTCTGTTACAATATGGAACTGTTACCTCTCAGTGATGACCAATATCACGAGAGCTGCTAGGGTTACAATGAATAATCTTCTCGAATTATGATAACACTTATAGTGTAAACCCTATGTCTGTGTTTATATACTACACAGTTACAAGATAATTGCTAATTGATATGAAATATAATTCTGCTTCCTAAAATATATCAATCAGATATCTTTTCTTCCAAGTATTCCATTCTTTACAGAATTCCTTCTTCATGCATATCTCTTCTTATGTTTATCTTGATCTTCTTTCCTTTAATCAGCTACTGTCCTTATCTGATCGTCCTTCAGCACTTAAGTTCTGATATCTATCTTCTGATGATTATCTCCTGATAACATAAGTACTGATATCCTTAAGTCCTGACTTCCAGTATAAGTACTGATCAACAGTTAAGTACTAATATAACCTGTTCAAGTAAGATCTGAAAGCTAAACATAAAACATATTAGCCATGACATTATCAAATATATCTAACAGGGACTATAACCTTTCTATATACTACCTAATTAAATCTCCTATTTAAATTTAATTGTGCTTATGAGGTCCATACAATAAATTAAAATCTAATTGGATTTTTTCATCACTATATTTTAACCTAATAAATAGCTATATAATTGATATATTTATATGTAGACCATTAATTATTATTATTATTAAAATAATAATTACAATAGCTACCAATATTACTTTGGAACACCGGAAAATGAGAATTCCCACCGGCTGCACTGCTGAAATCGGGGTAGATATCACGAGTTACATACTTCTTGTGAAGCTTCTTGTGGCAATGCAGTAGAATGAGCACTTGAAATAGCAAAGATTCGGTCATAGAACACATTAACTTCAGAACTATTGTCAGTAATAAATTCAGTGCCTTGAGCATAGCTGTTATTGCCTAGATTGGTTACAGTGATATATATGGGAAAACCAATCAATTTAGCCAGCTATAAGAAATACACTAATAAAAACCAAACGACTCTTGTTTAGGTTTTTAACAAGTAAAATAAAAATTTCTTACAACTGCACTCAACATAGTTTGGCAATTTTTATTTATTTTGATAACTATATATTTTCGATTATAGTAAGTAGGCTCTAATAACTTTCGCTTCCATCCATCCACATATTTTGAAAACCTGGGAAATTAGATTGGCCACCCGCTCCATTGTTGCTTCCACGCAACTGCTCCTGATTGAATTGACCAACGCTTGAAATCTCTGATGGACAACCATTTTGCGAGACATTGCTACTAATATTACTTTGGAACACTGAAAAATGAGAATTGCCACTAGCTGCACTTCTGAAATCAGGGTAGATATGCGAATAATCTATGTCAAGACTAGAAGCTATTGTTCCTCTTGAGTTATTCAAACTTCCTGTGAAGGAAGCAGAGTATCCTGGATTAGCCAGACTATAGCCTTGTTGTGCAGCTTCTTGCGGCAATGCAGTAGAATGAGCACTTGAAACAGCAAAGAGTCGGTCATACAACACATTAACTTCAGAACTATTGTCAGTAATAAATTCAGTGCCTTGAGCATAGCTATTATTGCCTGGATTGGTTACAGTGATATATATGGGAAAACCAATCAATTTAGCCATCTATAAGAAATACACTAATAAAAACCAAACGACTCTTGTTTAGGTTTTTAACAAGTAAAATAAAAATTTCTTACAACTGCACTCAACATAGTTTGGCAATTTTTATTTATTTTGATAACTATATATTTTCGATTTTAGTAAGTAGGCTCTAATAACTTTCGCTTCCATCCATCCACATATTTTGAAAACCTGGGAAATTAGATTGGGCACCCACTCCATTGTTGCTTCCACGCAACTGCTCCTGATTGAATTGACCAACGCCTGAAATCTCTGATGGACAACCATTTTGCGAGACATTGCTACTAATATTACTTTGGAACACTGAAAAATGAGAATTGCCACTAGCTGCACTTTTGAAATCAGGGTAGATATGAGAATAATCTGTGTCAAGACTAGAAGCTATTATACCTGTTAAGTTATTCAAACTTCCTGTGAAAGAAGTAGAGTATCCTGGATTACCCAGACTATAGCCTTGTTGTGGAGCTTCTTGTGGCAATGCAGTACAATGAGCACTTGAAACAGCAAAGAGTCGGTCATACAACACATTAACTTCAGAACTATTGTCAGTAATAAATGCAGTGCCTTGAGCATAGCTGTTATTGCCTGGATTGGTTACATTGATATATATGGGAAAACCAATCAATTTAGCCAGCTATAAGAAATACACTAATAAAAACCAAACGACTCTTGTTTAGGTTTTTAACAAGTAAAATAAAAATTTCTTACAACTGCACTCAACATAGTTTGGCAATTTTTATTTATTTTGATAACTATATATTTTTGATTGTAGTAAGTAGGCTCTAATAACTTCCGCTTGCATCCATCCACATATTTTGAAAACCTGGGAAATTATATTGGCCACCCATTCCATTGATGCTTCCACGCAACTGCTCCTGATTGAATTGACCAACGCATGAAATCTCTGATGGACAACCATTTTGCGAGACATTGCTACTAATATTAATTTGGAACACTAAAAAATGAGAATTGCCACTAGCTGCACTTCTGAAATCAGGGTAGATATGAGAATAATCTGTGTCAAGACTAGAAGCTATTGTACCTGTTGAGTTATTCAAACTTCCTGTGAAAGAAGCAGAGTATCCTGGATTAGCCAGACTATAGCCTTATTGTGGAGCTTCTTGTGGCAATGCAGTAGAATAAGCACTTGAAACAGCAAAGAGTCAGTCATACAACACATTAACTTCAGAACTATTGTCAGTAATAAATTCAGTGCTTTGAGCATAGCTGTTATTGCCTGGATTGGTTACAGTGAGAACTGCTGTTCTGTGAGAAAAAATGTTGTTAGAAAAAGTGCTGTCAGGAAATTAGATGATTGTTTAATAATTTTTTTTAATTTATTCATATTTTGAGATATAATATATAAAAATAATGTTTTTGAGAAGGTCTGATGATAAAACTGATAGCCACTTCTTGTAAAAGCTGAAAACAGCTTTTTCCAAAAGTATGGGGGACATGCTTTTGCTAACAGCAGTTTTTAGACCAAAAGCCTTTTTCCAGACAACAGCTTTTAAAATTTATCAAACACCTTTCTGACAGCTTTTCAGTAAAAAGTTGTTGTAGCTGTCTGCAACAGTAATACCAAACAGGGCCTTAAAGTGGGAAAAAATTCAATATTTAACCGTCGATTCGAATCTAGAATATCAACATTCATGTACAACTAGAAGTGAAACTACTTTTTTCCTCAAAAAGAGAAGTGAAACTATTTAAATGGTAAAAATTTATTAGGATCATCGTCAATCAGACGAGTCGTACAACTACTAAAATATAAAATACAACAAAAGAAATGGAAGCCATGAATTAGAAGTGAAACTATCTATACAACCATTTATTATTAAAATCCACTTACCTAACAGTATGAGTCGTCACAGAGAGAACAAAGTAATTTGTAGAACTGTTTAAGCAAATGAAAACAATGGTGCATAAGTGACATAAATCACCTGGAGATAAGAACTAGGACCGCAAGAGACAACAAGAAATGTAAATGAACAGTGACCACATAGTATGTATTTTTTCGCTAAAGGCGTGTATGAATGGTGTATCACTTGTTACTATTTGTACATTTGATACATTTACTAAATTTTTTAGTTATTCATGTAAGACTTACTGGAACTACCTGTGGTTCTTCAACCGTAAATTAACAACTTATAACAAATAACATAATTTGGGAATAAATGTTAAACCAGGGTAATGAAAATAGGACATGTTCTACAGAAGGAGAATGAAGACACAAGTCTCAATCTAAAAGTTGTTAAAAATATATCATTGCACTCAAACATAATGGTGTCACTTGAAACACCATGTGTGCTCATTTGTGAAGTTGCAGGTTATGTTCTCTATTAAATTTCTTGTTGCAAAACTCACAAGAGAATTTTTTTTCAGCAAGTATCTCCTCTACTGATTGTGCTATCACTTCTTCCCCTCATTATCCTGCAGAAAAAAGGGAAAAATATCAGTTCATCTATGAGAAACTTATTTGCATTCAATTAATGTTCAAGTAATTAAGGTATATATAAAGTTCATACACATGATATCTAAATTTGAAAACAAATTTTTTGATATATATATATATATATAAACTGGTGAACATAAGAGTAAATATATAAAATTCAAACTGAATTGAACGAACATCTAAAACATATTAAATTTCAGTGCTGGTAACCCTGAGTCATTTTCTTATTTTTTTTTAATTTAAATGACGATAAGTTTTGTGTGCAATTGCCTATAATTTCTTGGTGCTTTCTTTTGCTGAGGACAGAAGGAAGGGGAGATACTGTTGTTGTTGATTCATTTGTATTGTCAAGAAGTGAGGGGGTTATCTAGTGTCAATCTTTATTTCTTGTTGTGCATGAATACTGAACTGTGGTTTATTTTTAAGAAGGGGAGAAAAATGGTCAAACAAAGTAGAGAAATATTAAATCAACGAGCCTCTATAGATTTCATCATTAAAGGGCTTTCGATCTATACTCCTTTGTCATGCAATTCTTATTACGATACAAATATATAAAAAGTTAAAGAATGAGAGACATAAATCGTATCAATATTTTATGATGTACGTACAAGTCTTTTGTATTTAATAATAATACGTCTTCTTAGAGTTTTGTAGTTATATCTTTACACTACAGGGAAAACAGGACAAAACCGACCACACATATCCGACCGATATCGATTTGGCCTCAATATAACCGACCATCTAGTTGGTCGGTTATATAAGGGGATAAACGACGCAGTTTTGATGATGTGGCAGAGCTAAAACCGACCACACGCTGGTGGTCGGTTATAACAGCTAAATACGACGTAGTTTTGCTGATGTGGCACAAGTAAAACCGACCACACTGATGTGGTCGGTTAAAACTCTAGTTGGAGGATTTTAAAACCAACCAATGGCATTGGTCGATTATAGGTAAAAATATAAAATTAATATAAAGTACAAAAAAATGTACCCGTTATATACAGAACGGTGTCGTTTTACTACATTTTTTATAATCGACCGTTGTCGGTCGGTTTAAAGGTATTTTTTTATTTTTTAGACACACATGCATAATTTTATATTTTAGAAAGTACCAAGATCGTGTTATGAGACAACGCCCGAAAACAACACTTCAAGATTTAGATCGTATTGTCAAGAGTCGATTTAAAATTTGGTTTAAACAAAAGGTATTTATCTATTTTGCAACCTTAATTACATGTTTTGTTTTCAATTCTTATAATTACAACGTTGCATCACATGTTTTTTGTATCATTAGGTTGATAAAGATGAGGTGGAAAGATCTCATTTTAAGGACTTGTTTCAAGGACAAGTATTGAAAGTCATGAATTTTGGGACTTGTCAAGTTAATGGATATAAATTTTCAACAAAATCTGCATCCGGTTCTGGTATTGTCGTTAAACGAAATTTGCACGGAAATAATCTTGATTATTATGGTCAACTACAAGAAATTATTAGACTTATTTATCAAGGATGCAATCATGTATATTTGTTCAAATATATATGGTTTGATAGTGTCGGTAATGGTGTGAGTATTGATAAGAATCGTGTGGTTACAATTGATATGACTTCAAGATTAAAGTCAAATGAGATTTTTATTTTAGCTAGTCAAGCCACACAAGTATATTATGATCCTAGTGTATTGAATCCAAAAGCAAAAACGTATACGGTGGTCAAATCTCACTACGCCATAAACTGGATTCCACAACCGTTCACTTTAGGGTTGCAAACAAAAGTGTAATAATAGCCTTCAAAATCAATGTCTACCGCAACCCCTCTTTTTTGATGTTGCGGTAGAGTCAAAATATGTTACCAAAATGACATATATAATTAAAGATGATTTTTCTGAATTAAACTAATAAATAATTTTTTACATAGAAATTAAATAGTAATTGAAATATATATTTTATTTATTTTTAGAAGTTAATAATATTAGTATATAAATTATTTTTAACAAAAATCACTAAATGAATTGAGTATAGAACATAACATCTTCTAATAGTTTTAAAATTATATAAATAAATTAAAGTAATCAATTAATTGTAATGAATATGATGTGTTTAATTTAATAAAATTTATAAAATTAGATATATAAATAAATTGGCAATGACCAGGCTACTGAAATAGTTGGGTTGGGCCATTAAACTTTGACCCTCTAAGTTTTTCAGCAAGCGGGAAGTGAAAATTTCAGATAAAAAAACAAGGGGGAAATCAATTTGGGTCTATTAGGTCTTCTATCCACTTCACAAGGCGACAATCTATCTCCGCATCTCTCCAAAATGCTCGTCGCCGTCGTACTCGTCGCCGTCGTACTCCGTCTCCACGACTCCGACTCCGCCGTGCGCCTCGCCTGCGTCACCGCCGTCACCTCCATGGCTTCATAGATCACTAAACTGTCGTTCTCAACACTATCGAAGCCGCTAATTGACGCAATTTTGCACGAACATGACTTAAACTTGTAAACCGGTTCGGCTTTGTGTTTAGCCGCGGCGATTGACGCGGCACTGGATCCTGAACCGGTTCAATTGCAGAAGTTGTTACCTAAATTGTTGAAATGGAATAAGAGTGATGGTTTTAGAGCGAAATCGGCGATTTTATCGTTGATTGGGAGTGTTGTGAGTGCTGGCGGTGCGAAAAGTTCGAATGTACTCAAGTTTTTGATTGAATGTCTAGTAGAATTTTTGAGCAATGAGGATTGGACGGTGAGGAAGGCAGCTGCTGAGGCGTTATTGAAATTGGATGTGACGGAGAAATGTAGTTTGTTTGAGTACAAGTCTTCGTGTTTAGTATGTCTGGAGAGCCGAAGATTCGATAAGGTAGTGTTGCTTGGAAGTGTTTGAAACTTTTAATTCGCTTATTGTATCGTGTGTTTATGGCATTTTGTGTGTCATTACGTTACTCTAATTATTTCACACCAGCAATTTTGGATGTGTTTTTGTAGGGGAAGGTTGTTCGTGACACAATGAATCAGGCATTGGAGATGTAGAAGACGATTATTGATGAAGAGGATTTATGGTCGCCACAATTGTCTATAGGTAATGAACTGTTTTGCAAGTTATCGTATTTTATATTTTGTATAGAAGATAGTATCCAAGAGATTTTGGCTGGACCATTTCTCTGCATGCTAATTGATTTGTTGGGTTGATAATTTATTTTGATTAGATGCACTTGACATTGACTATATACTCTGTGACTGCTCTTTAAGTTATACCAATCTACGTACACCTTAAACTCCCCGCGCTATCTAGATATACGGAGTATGTTATATAGATTGCTAATTCTTGTGACTAATAATTTATACTACATAGCTGACCGACTAATAGAAACATTTTTGTTGTATGCGCTTACAACAGGCAAGTTGATGGAAGTCACATGTAGTATGCTCGGGGCATTACGACATGATTATTCCTCCTTTGGTGGGAAATGTTCATACTGCATTGAGTATTGTTAGCCTGGTTATATGAATCATTTATTATAAATGTGTTTGATTTTACGTGTTTTCCTTTTGCTTGATGTAGAATCATTTTGGTATTAGCCTGTTTAAATTTAATGACTGGAAGTTACAAGTTCTCTACATATTTGTGTAGACTCTACACGCACATGGTACTGTTTAGATAAACTTTGGGGATAAAGTTTATCAAGTTGGGATTATGTTTGTGTTGGTTTATTAGTTGCTGACTAGTGTGGGTATGTTATTTGGAATGCTTTGGTGAAATGTGAAACTTTGGTGAGTATTGTGCGAGTGTAGATCTGTTTGTTTACATGATTTTACTGTGTGTATAGGCTAGGGTTTTGAAAAAATTGTTCGAGTTTTTTTGAATTTTTAGTGTGTGTTGAGCTTTGTTTGTGTGTGTGTCTGTATAGTACCGTGTTTAAGTCAACTATGCGTTTTTGTACTTGTTTTGCATAATTTATGTTTTGAAATGATGAATATTAGCATGCATGACTAATTAATTAATGTTGTGTGTGAGTTTGTATCTGTATATGGATAATTCATTAAGTGAATGTTATATAATTTTACTCTTAAATTTGTTTATAGATCATACATGTTCTGTTATACATGAATAAATGATTTTGTAGTTTTTTAGATATGAAATAATGTTGCATGTGTTTGTTAATCATGTCTTAAGATTTATTTAAGAAAAGCTTGTTTGTGTAATGAAGTAAAGAAGTAATTTTGCACACATACTCTATATGTTTATTTATCTGATACAGCCGAAGTACATTAGTTGTTTGACTATTTATGTTTGACCGTTGTTTGTATATATTTTTGTCTTTTTAGTTTTGACTCATTAACTTAGTCCTTAGTATGCTTTTATTATTTATATTATTTTTGATATTCATGGGAATATATTGCATGCAGGAAGCAAATATGGAAGCATCACATGCCGAAGTTAATGGAGCTAATGGTGTTAATGAAACTAATGGAGTTAATGGGGCTCATGGGGCAGCTGATGAGGCTTTGCCAAAGTACAGGAACTTGTCTGTACACAATTGTAAAGGTATGAGCTCCAACATCAGTTAGTGATTACTTTGGGATCACTCTTCACGTTATAATCAATCACCATAGCTATTGTATGCACACAGAAAATACAGAAGTTGATCTACAATATGCAATACAAGAATTACTAAACATTATGTTATATATTCAGTCATTGTTTCATTCTAAAGGTTTTCCTGCTATTTTTTATATATACAACTTATGGTTCCAATTATGTTTGCTTTATACATAAAACTTGTAACAGCTCTATGCTCTGAATACCTGCTCGAATATTTAGCAAAAAGAAGTACCTGCTGGAAGTATGCCCGAGGGAAATGATACCTGCTCTGAAATCATTGGTTCTGAAGAGCTGAATTCTGCAATGAAAGATATGGATGATGTGGATCATGCTGGAAGTATGCCCGAGGGAAATGATATTGGAATTTAGATCTGGACAGCGGTGGAAGTTCTTTTCAAAGTGTATGATTTAATATGTTAAGTTCTCGTGTTCTGAAGCTGTTTTTCTTTTGGAGATTGATGTAACAACATATGATTCTTTCAGGATGAGCAGCTGTTGGATGACCTGGATAAGTACTCTAATATGGACTCTGAACAAAGTTTTTCTGACGGAAGCACATATTCGTGGGATGCTTTATCCATTAATGAGCTGGATGTTAAGGTGTGCAAATAATTTACTTTAGTGTAGCAGTCTTCCACCGTCTAATTTACTTTACAAAGTTTTTCTTTTAAATGTTTGCAGCAGTCTTCCACCGTCTAAACAAGAGATAAGCAACCTTGAGAGATGGTGCAATGGTATTCCCTTAAAGTTTTGTAATATTGAGCATGGACGTGTTAGTTTTTTTGCGTTCAATATGGAGGAACTTCCGCTGCTTCCCTGATTTGCTCAAATATAGGACAAAATAGAGACAAATATGTCAAAGCTGTAGACACAGTTTGATTATCTGAATTAGACCTTTGGTTATGCTATATATGAAGCTGAGTACAATAGTTACATGACAGCATTTTTTTGTATTGCTGAAAACAAAATCATGTGTAATACAAGGTATGTGCCTTGGATAATGTATGTTGTAAAATTAAAAATGTAATATATTATTGTGATGTAATATATCAAATTTATGACTACTACTTATATATAGAAAAATACTAAAAAGCGTTGCAAAAAACACTAAAAAGCGTTGCAAAAAGGTTGCATCGATACCCCATATGTGGGCCCCATTGTGGGGCCCATAAATATTGTACTGATAGCCCAAACCCTATTGTAACACTTTTCAAGACCTATTGCAACCTCATTGGTGTTGCAATAGCACATTTATGTAATGGATAACCAGGGGTTGCAATAGGGTGTCACCGGGGTTGCAAAAAACTCTATGGCAACGCCTGAAATTGCAACCCCGAAAAAGAGTCTCCATAGCCTTTTTGGCCTTTAGCAACGCTTTTTTGGCCTTTAGTAACGGTTTCTTGGGGTTGCGGAATCCAATCTATGGCATAGTGTCTAAAAGTCGCCCAATTGATGAATCTATCATTGCGCAAAATGATATAGAGGATGCTTTTCAGGAAGATGGATCTAATGCATCGACCTCGATTTCGCTTTTTGTCGATTTTGCATAATATGGACAAGATCAAGACGATGAAGATGAACATGAGGGAGAAGAAGAAGTAAATCGAGGAGACAATGAAAATGATGGTGAAAACGAAGATGATGATGGTTTTGACAATATTGAATAACGTTGTTTGTAAATTTAATGATGATTTTTAGTAGTGTTTGTAATGATAATAATGACTTTTTATTGATTTGTATTGGCTTTTTTGAAATTTATGCTGTAATGATAAATTTGTAATGATTTTTAAGTCCGGCTTATGGACAATATTCGACCAATTTTTACCATAATATTTCCCAAAAAACCGACCACGACACAACATAACCGACCACATTCTTCGTAAAATCGACCGTCTTCTTAAACAAACGGTCGGTTATAAAGAATTTATGTGCCTTCTGAATTAAAACCGTCCAAAGTGCATGTTTGACTTCGGTCGGTTTTATCCATGTCAGTCAACAGTCAATTTTGAAATAAATTTTAAACGATCAAATAATACGGATGTTAACATCATATCAAAATATGCTTAGACACAAAAAATTATATTATTTTAACGAGTACAAAGACGTTTTTATAAGTAAGTTAGCAAATTTACTTAAAAATGTGAAATAAATAAATATAAAATTAAAATTATAAATTACACAAGATCGACCCGTATGGATGGACAGATGCAATGAAAATGAACAAATGTACCAAAAATTAGGCTATTTAAATAATATTATAAGTAAAATAGCGTGAAACATAATCACTTCAATTAGTATACCGCCATTCTGTAGATAAAATAAGTTGAACTTAACATTCGATGTACACAACATAATTTTAAATTTAAATGATCAAACCATACGGATGTTAACTTCATGTCAAAATATGATTAGACACAAAAAAATTATATTATTTTAACGAGTACAAATACATTTTTATAAGTAAATTAGCAAATTTAGTTAAAAATGTGAAATAAATAAATATAAATTTAAAATTATAAAGTACACAAGATCGAACCGTACGGATGGACAGACATAATGAAAATGAACAAATTTACCAAAAATTAGGCTATTTAAATAATATTATAATTAAATAGCGTGAAACATAATCACTTCAATTAGTATGTCGCCATTCTTTAGACAGAATAAGTTGAACTTAACATTTGATGTACACAACATAATTTTAAAATAACTTTTAAATGATCAAACCGTACGGATGTTAACTTCATTTTAAAATATGCTTAGATACAAAAATTTAGATTATTTTAACGAGTACAAATACATTTTTATAAGTAAATTAGCAAATTTACTTAAAAATGTGAAATAAATAAATATAAATTTAAAATACAAATTATACAAGATCGAACCGTACGGATGGACAGACAGAATGAAATGAACAAATGTACCAAAAATTAGGCTATTTAAATAATATTAATCATGTTTTTATAAGTTTTTTTTTAATTTAAGGGTTTCTAGGGTTAGTCATAACCGACCATTAGGGTTTCTAGGGTTACTTAAAAGCGACCACCATGTACTAAAACCGACCGATGATATTTTAGGTGGATTTTTTTTGTGAAAAATTAAAAACCCCGCCTTTAACAGCAACGACGTCGTTTTGCATGCTGCACACATTCCAACCTCATAACCGACCGACACGGCGGTCGGTTTTAAACATGGTATAAATAAAAAAAACCTTTTATTTTCTTTTATCTGTTTCTTCTCAAAATCTATCTTCTCAATTTCTCACTCAGAATCTCTGATCTACTTCTCACTCAATGTAAGATATATATATATATATATTTATTTATTTATTTATTTGTGTGTGTGTTTTGTGTGTGTAAGTATATATGTTTATATATAAGATTCGAGGTTATATATATATGTTTTTGTGTGGGTAAATTAAGAATCAAAGTTCAAAATGAACTTCAAATCGTAGTTTTCAGTTTTGATAAGTTTTTGCATGAAAAATATTCGTCGGTTTTGGTCGGTTTGTGAATATACGTATAAGTAAAAATCTGGGTTTTTCAGTTGGTTTCTTGAGATATGTATAAGTATAAATCTGTTTTTAGGGTAGATTTTTAGGGGGGTTTTCTTTTCGCTCACGTAATTTCATTTCGTACTCGAAAATTATAATTGTAGCTTAATTACGTGAGTTTTATAGCTTTAATTTGCTAAATATACGTATGT
The DNA here is from genome assembly GCF_009905375.1 of Apium graveolens. Lineage (NCBI taxonomy): Eukaryota > Viridiplantae > Streptophyta > Magnoliopsida > Apiales > Apiaceae > Apium > Apium graveolens. The sequence goes on along the minus strand of NC_133648.1, from coordinate 62,747,184 downwards.
GTGTGTGATGTATATATGTTTATGGCCTCGTAATATGTTTATATATATGTTTACGCTCTCGTAATTTTGTTTCGTAATTGAAGTTTGTAATCGAAGTTAATGTATGAGTTTTGAAGCTTTAATTTATTGAATAGATAGTGAAATTAAGTTTATTTTATGATATGGTTTAATTTATGTAATTGTTGGATAAATTGTGAAAATGTTGGATAATTTCTAATGCATTTTTATTTGATGTGATTTCGTAATCGAGGTTTGTAATCGAAGTTAATATATGAGTTTTCAAACTTCAATTTATTGAATAAATAGTGAAATTAAGTTTATTTGATGGTATGTTTTAATTTATGTAATTGTTGGATAAATTATGAAATTGTTGGATACATTTTTATATACAAGTCGATTTATTTGATTTAGTGCATACATTTTATATGCATTTTTGTCGTCGATTTGTATGTTCGTATATTTATGCTAATATATTCTTATATTTTTCATTTTAGGATCTTTTTACTTGGATGCTACCTATGATCATGATTACGATGGTGTTGTTTGCGATGGCGAGGAAAGGGAAGGGGAAGGAAGTTGAAAAAGAAAAAGAAAAAGATAAGGCAAAGGGAAAAGCTGGCAAGGGTAATGGTGGAAAACGCACTTCTAAGGGCAATAGAAAGGGCACTAAGAGAAATGGTATTGGAAAGAAAAAGATCGGGAAATTGAGTTTGCGTGATAAGCCGACGGATTCGGATTTGAACCCGAATAATCTGATTAGACAAATGACACCTAACGAGGAAAGAGAATGGCGAGGAAGGAGACCTCGATCACATTCAAGTGGCATCTATAGAGAAAAACCGCCATTGAAGCCATACCGCATTGATATCTCCGATGGATAGTAAGTCTTAAATAAGTTTTAAAATTGCATTATTTCCATATATTGTTGTATTCTTAACTGTATTAGACAATGGTCATTGCTTTGTTTGTATATAGTATTGAAAATGATACCGCTAAAAAGACTTTGTTAAGCATGATTCGGGGGAAGTGGCCTATTGGGCATTATACTTTTACCGGCATTGAAGAACATGATCCCAGTTGTTTAAATGCAAGGGTTTTAGAATTTCAAGTAAGTTTAAAACCCTATTTTTATTTGCATTTGTTTCTTGATTTTAACATGCATTTATCCTTAATCTTTGTTGCAATTTTTAGTAATATTATAGACATCTTAAGGGGCAAATGTAATATCCGGGATATATTGTGTAATTATTTTTGCTATTAAATAATTATTATCTCTGTTCAGTATCTATTCTGTGAATTAATTGTTTAGTGTTATCTGTACTTGGATATTCAAAAATAATATTAATTGAGTATTTTAATTCTATATGTCCAAAATAAAATATAGATAATTGTCATATCTTCCTAATTATTTTTATGATGATTTATGAATTTATAAGAATCATATAAAATTTATAAAAAAAATTCTGGGTATTTAAAATCTATTTTATAAAAACGGGAACCAACCGACATCACACGTTGTTACGTTTTTGAACCCGAAACTCTTCCGAGAACTCTTTCCTAACCTAATTGTAATATTCCGAGCATATTCCATGTTTCGACTTTTTCGATCCGGCGTACGGTTTATTCTGCGCGGGTCCCGGCGCAACATTTTTGATACAATATTCATTTCGGTAAATCAATAAAACCCGTATTTTCGATAAACGGGAGCTTTTTATTAAACTATCCCAATTATCACTTCGTAGTACGTGTAACCAGGCGCTGAGACCAAGACCGCAGTACAAATTGTACTGGTTTGGATAATTATCCCGAAAACCGATACCGTTTGGATCAGTTTTTATAAATAAACGTACCGTTTTATATCCGGAATGATCCAACGGGATACTAATTTTCCGTAATTATAAATAGCCTTTTACCGTATTTTATTTCGTATCAAAATCATTTGCAGATAGTTAATTTTATAATTTTCAGAGAAAAACCCTAATTACATAAACTGTTCTAAGAATCAAACAACAACACGAAGGCGTTACCAATCTCTGTTTTCAAAGATTGAGTAACCAAAACGAAGGATTTGAAGTGTTCTACCAGATTCTAAGCTTCGTTTTACCTTGAGTAACCAAATCAAGGTTTATTTTCTATAATTTTATTTATTTTCGAATTAAATTTATTAAAAATATGATTTTTTGTTCGGATGATTGTTTGTATGATTTGATGATTTCATGTTATAGAGCTTGTTTTCCTGATTATTTTGATATATTATACGTCTGATTTGGAGTTCAATAACATGTTCAAATTTGAGTTTGATTTTCGAATTTCAAAATTAGGGTTTATAACCCGTATGAATGTTCTTAATTGAAATTTGGGGGTTTCTTATTTTGGAATAGATTGATGTTGTGATATAGTGGATTGTGTTCTCTGTGAAATTTGCAATCTAGTCGTACAAGTTTCATGAATCAACAAGGTCTGTAGAGAAGGGAGTTGTGTTTTGAAGTTTACGTCGAACCCGCCGGAAACCGGCGAGTTTCTTGATCAAATTCCGGCCAAGTCCGGGGTTATTTGTGATATCCCGTATTTTCAGAATTATTATTATTATTATTTAAATATGTTTATGTGATTTAAAGAATAAAATGGTGGATATTTTATTCCTATTTGACGAGTTGTGTTATTAAATGGTAATGTGCTAATTGTTGAGTGTTATATCGATCCTTGTTAATATCTGAAAATATTTCCTTAAATGTATTATTTTCAAAAGTTTATTTGAAAACCGATGATTTTATTGGTATTGGTAAATTGAGTTCGTTTAGTAATATTCGGGATTGGATGGATATTATGTCTGTTATGTGTTGTATGTAATATTAATTGTGTGGGACTCAATTGTGATTGAGGATTATTTGTATTATTAATTATTGAGTCGTATCGTTTTGTTTTTGTCTTTAAAAGTGATTTTATTGAAAATTTAATTTCATAAATTTTTAAATTATTTTAAAAATTATTTTTATGACTTTATAATTACAATAATTATTTTTGGGATTTTATAAAATTTAGAAATCAATATTTCATCAATTTTTTAGCCCTATATGATTTTCTGATTTCATTTATTTGTAAAATCCGTATTTAATTCCAAAATTCTTCAAAAATTACAAAACTCATATTTATTCAAGTTTGGAATATTACGAGAATTTTAAAATTATTTTGGGAATTTTTAGGATTAATTTTATCCGCGCGTTAAATCGTTTAATTGATAAAAGTGGGTGTAAATTGCGTTTCAAAAATTGTTTTAAAATTTCGAAATTTATGTTTTTATAAACTTCGGGATATTTGTAACATTTTAAGACTATTTTCGTGATTTTATGAATTTGTTTCAAGTGCAGCTCGGTTCGTTAAATTGTAATAATACGGGTATAGAGCGCAAGTCAAAAATATTTTAAAAATTATGAAAATTTTATTTTACTAGTTTTCTAATTATTCTGAGAATTTTAGAATTTGTTTGGTAATTTTTCTGATTTTATTTACCGGCGCGTTTATTCGATAAGTTAAGAAATGCAGGGCAAAACAAATTTTCGGGTATAAATAAGGATATGTTGGTGTGCTCTGTTAAAAGAAACAAAAAAAAAACAAAAAAAAACAAAAACGTGTCAAACATCGCCCCCACCCCCGCCACCTACCCCCACCCGCGTTAACCCCCCTGCCCCCTTTCCTTTTTACCCAAAACAGTTTCTCCCCTCCTGTCTGTCTCTCTGTCTCTCTCCCTGTTTATATACTTTTAATTTTCAAAAATTCATATCTTACAAACCGTATATCCAAATTTCAATTGGTATATATATAAACGATAAGCGCTTCGATACCTACACATAGGTATATATATTGCGAGGTTTTGAGAAGAAAATTTGTGGGGCATATTTCCGTTATATTTCCGTTTTAATTTATTTTCGGGACATAGAAAAGGAGTTTGAAGGCGTTGATTACTCCACATGACATCTCAGCGTGTATGTGTCTATGGCTATTAATTTCGGATTTTTCTGGAGATATTTTCTGGACATCAGATATTCTCTTCGGGGTGATCAGAATTTATTTTGGGTAACGATTCCGAAATTCCGCTTTCGTACTTTTGTATATTATAGCATGTTAGTGTTTATATATTTATTTCATAATTTTTAGAAATTGTTGGAGAAGTCACTTTTGGTCCGAGTTTTGGTTCAGGTGGCCGTGTTATTCATTTCTGTAGTGTTTATACGCGTAAATATAACGTACTGTGTTGATTGTTGTTGGTTGTGTCGATATGATATCGACTAGCAGTCCGAGAAATAGAGGAGGTGCTGTCCGATTTCCAAGAAAATATTATTTTAAATTATTTTCCAGGCTCGATAATTCTTATAAATTTTTTTTCGGGTGTTCGAGCCCTATTATTTAGTTATAAAAATGATTCAGAAACCTGTTTTAATTCCGAAAAATGTTCAAAAATTCATAATAAATAAACCGTTCGTCCGTTTAATACGAGACGAACGCGTACAGACTCAGAAAAATATTTCGATTTCAATAAAAATACTTTCGAGACCCAAATTCTTTTGTTTCGAAAGGTTTCTTGTTTTACGAATCATTCTGAGTCGATTTTTGATCGATAAATCATATTTTTGACCCGATTTTCGTTTTAAACATACCGAGTTGACCCTTTGGATGAACCGAGTCTTATGTGATATGAATTATGTGATATATGAGTTATGTGCTTATGTGCTATGTGAATTACGTGTATATGTGGGTCATAAGTCTTGTGTTTGACTATTTTCCTTGTGTGTGGGCTATCGTATGGGTAGACGATAGGCTTTTGACGCGTAGTTCTTCGAGTTGTTATCGATTAGACAATTAAAGTTCTATATTTTAATTATAGATGCGGATCATTCGAGTTGATCAAGACAAGATGTTGGATAAAGAGTGAGATGGAATGGAAGTGGATATTTGGCTTCTAGCAATCGCAGGAGCAGCATATCGGTGAAGTGTTGAAAAGAAAGACGGTGATATTTTGAGACAGAATGTCAGAATAGATGCGTGTCTGCGAGTGTGCTTAACTGCTAAAAACCCAAAGGCAAGTACCCCTGACTTCACTTATCGTTCAAGTGACGTTTATTTCGAATCATATTATGCAAGTATCCCTATCATCACTTATTGTTCAAGTGATATTTATTTTAAATCTTATCATGCAAGTATTGCTTTCCCTATTCTCAGTTCAAGATAGATAGATGTTTTACATATCGCTGAATTAAATAATTATGTTCATGCAAATACTCATCTGCTATTCTATGTTCAGAATAGTCAAGTGATTTTACTTATCCAATTATCGGATTTATAAATGTTTTGGATTTTGATAAAAGTGATTTGGTTGCGAATATTCCTACCCAAGAATTAGGGGAATAAAATTATTTCGGGTGTCGATTATTATGACCCCATTTCAATAAAAGGTTTTAAGATTGGATCATAATTGCGTAAGTGACCGGGACGGACGGTCCAGCGGAGGGCTATTTCTAAGTGCCATATGAAACATTATGACACCATTTTGCCACAGGCTAGTTATGCCTTTTTATTTGAGTACTCGTGTTTTTGGGGTCACGTTTCTATGAATCATGAACTTGTGCTATCACACGGGCTGATCAGCATGTGATAGTACGTCCGTCGGAGGATGATCCTAATCTAAATTATCATATTGTTTTTGATATTCATAGAATAAATGATTTATCAACTGTTTCTGTTTTGGAATAATGGTAAAGTGCGGTTTTGATTCAGATTTTGATTTATGCTGATACTTACGTTGTTGTTAAATATCAAAGGTGGTATTAGTATAGATGAATGCTGTTGACTTCAGTATGGAATGTTGTGAGCATCAAAGTTCATATTGATATCTAATTTGATATGACAGCAAAATAAGTATTAATTTGAAGAGTTCGGTTTTGAATAAAGTTTACGATTCAATCCATAATCATTGTTTCATGTTATTGTTGTTTACGATATTTCCGTAAACACTGTTTTACGAATTTTATTCTCGTCAAGATTCAAAGTATTGCTGAAGCATCTCGCTCAAAAATATCAAATTGGTTTTGAATACAATTAAGGAATTAAATCCGGGATTCCTCAACTAAAATTTTATGATTCAGCAACTATGATTTTAAATGTTCTGCTCTAATGCAGATGTAGGTTTTATATCAAAACGACCCCATATATGTCATAATGATCTTGCTGAGCATTTCTTTCGCTCATACTTGCCTGTTTTTAAGTTTAACATCCAGTGAGGATTAGCTTGCTGTTTAGCCGCGTAATTCGAGGAAGCAAGAAGAAGCTCTTGGAATGTGGTTGGTCCAGGGTTTGCGAATTAGTGTAAGTTCTTTTGTGTAAAGTTGTTTATATTATATTATATTATAGTTGTGTATTTTATTTGGGCCTAGTATACTTCATTTCGAAGTTATACTAGTGGGTTTAATTTTGAGATTGAGATTTGTTGAAAAGAGTTTTAAAAGAAAGTGAAAAATTTATTGATGGAATTTGGATTTCTTGTTTCTAGAACTGTAACCTTAAAAGATCTTGGATTAGTTTGGGGTCATTTGTGCTAAATATCTTCCGCTGGCATTTAATTATTGATTAAACAGGTTAATTTGGATTGAGGTTTTAGAGTGACGACCAAATCCTCTGACCCCGGATTTGGGGGTGTTATATTATTGATGAATTTTGATTGCAGATATAGATTCCTGATGTTGTGTATTATTAATTTGGAGCTTCTGGTGGTGGGAGGATGCCAGAGTCGAGTTCTCCGGCCATCTCCGACGTTTTCCGGCGACTAGACTGTAAAATTGCAGTTTGGTCCCTGTACTTTTGGAAATGATGAAGTTAGGTCCCTGAACTTTCCAGAAATTGCAAAAATAGGATTCCGGTTTTAAGAATATTTAAAAATCATATTTCCTATTTATTTTTATTATAAAAATTCGATTTTAATTTCTGAAAATTCTAAAAAAATTATTATTTTAATTCCAAAAATTATTTTTAATTCAAAAATAAATCTGAATTAATTAGTTAATTAATTTTAGTTAATTTTTAATTAATTAATTAGTCAATTAATTCGAAAATTAATTGATTAATTGATTTAATTAAATATCAATTGATTTTAGTTAATTATTTAATTAGATTTAAATATTTAAAAATGATTTAAAAATTTCGAAAAATAGTTTCGAGCTTTAAAATATTATTCTAAATTATTTCAAAGGCTCGATAATTATTATAAAATTGTTTCGGAGCCAGAATTGGCCAACCGAACCCTGTTCATTATTCCAAAATTGATCCAACAACCCGTTTTAATTCCGAAAAATGTTTTAAAAATCATTTTAAATACCAGAAAGCCTATTTATGACCTGAGACTTCTTTATAAATGATATATCATTGATTACGTGATGTATTATGTGCTATACGTGACTGGTTGATTGACTATCGGTCTATATATTCGGTGTTTACTTGATTATTACATAACTTTCAATCCGTTAATCGGATTTGGCTAAAACGAAGGGTAGATAGAAGTATGTGTTGAATAGAACTCTATGAGTTGATTATTGATAGATGCTTATGATATGGGAGCAGAAGAGGCAAGGTGTAGGAAAGGGAAACGGGTAGTTGAGGAGTAAGACGGTTGTGATTGGAAGCGAGTGCAGTGTAGTAAGCTAATATCAGGAAAGTGTTCTGAACTTTCTTGAGATATTGTAGTATTTGATAGTCTTGTTGATATTGCAAGTGCTTTGAAGCACTGAAACCCAAACTCTGATTCCAGTCATTGTTCTTGAGCCATGAACCTTATTCTTTCTAGACCATTGATTGTTATATACCCAAACACGAACCTCAAGTATACGATACTACTCCACAAATATATGCAAACAAAATCCCAAACACCGAACTAAATTACATGTATACTCAAACATTGTATCCTATGCTTTGAAAGCCCAAATCTTTGAAACCCTGAAATGTTGATTCCTTTGTTATCCAATTCTTTCAATACCAGCATCCAAGCTTTTAAATTATCTTATTGATCCTTAAAATCTTTGAAACCCTTTCATTGTTAAACACTCATTGTTGTTAATGATTCTGGTTATTTTTTATTATTGTTTATTTTGTTATTATGTTAGAATTAGATTGTTTTTATAAAATTGTGGACCAGATTCGTGGTCAGGCCATATAATGGTCAAGTTAGGCCAATGTGTGCCTTGGATCCAGTAGTTAGAGCAATGATGTGTGCCTTGCTCGGGGTTAATGCGTGACTGATCAGCAGCCTAACCTTGGTTTTTAAATTATAAGTATAATATCCAATTCTAAATCATAATCCATTGTTCACTTGATATCATAATCATGTTCTCTTGATGATCATTATTCTCAGTTTTGTCATTGTGACTTGCTGAGCTAGTTAGCTCATTTGTGCGATGTTGTTTATATTCTTTCCAGTTAGAAAGGAACCAGTTGGTAACGAGGATCCCCAGTCCAGCGCGAGAGCTAGGGGTTCAGGTTGAGAAAGCTGAGCTAGTAGGCTTCTTTTGGAATAATTTAAGTTTGTAAAAGTTGTAATAAAGTTTAATACTCAGTTTGAGTTTGAATGATTGGGATTTGAACGGTTTGTAATATATTAGGGTGTTTGGCTTGTGTGCATACTTTAACCTGTTGCGGTCCGTGGTAGTTGGTAAATTGGGTCACTGCATATATTATTATTATCTTTATTATTGTTATAAGCAGGTTATAAATAAGGTGTGAGTGTGGACCCCAAACTTCTGACCCGGGTTTGGAGGGCGCCACAGGTTTGGTATCAGAGCTACAGGTTATAAGTCACTGACACAAGCCTAGGTTGACGGGAATGGGTAGAGGGTTAGGATTAGAAATAAGGAATAGAAAGATAGAACGTCGAGAGGTTGAGTGCTTCGGTATATTAGGTATTAGTGTAATTCGCATTATGGTTCGAGATTCTTATATTGCGATATGATTTCAGATAGCAGCGATGACCGACTCTTTTATTCCCATATCAGCTGATCACTCAGAGCCTTCAGTTGGAGTGCCGTCTTCGGATCCACGTCCTGTTGTTCCACCAGTGTTGGCTATACTACCTCCACCTATGTTGCAGCCCGTACCACTGCAGGCTATTCCACCTCCAGGCATGAGGCCACCTATCAGAGGAACCCCACCAGCTGATTCGGATTCCACTGGGCATTCAGTTGCGAGTGCCCCATTCCAGTCTACATTGCCCCCAGTTCCTTATTACCGGTATGAGGCTCTTCTATTGGAGCGTTATTCCTTGTTGGCCCAGATCAGAGAACTACAGCATATCATTAGGACTACATATGTTGATCGTGGTGTGAGGGAGCTTCGAGAGGAGATTCATGTGACACGGAGGGTTCTTGAGGCTAGGTTACATGGAGTTACACTTCCTGGCAGAGGCCCTGATGCACTGATGGGTTGGGCTACTGAGGTGATGAAGGACTTTGAGAGGCTGGCAGGACCAGAGTTTCCTTGAAGCTATGACGCCCTCCAAACCCGGGGTCTAGATTTGGGGGTCACTTGCCACTAAACTGAAATAAAATAATCACAGCGGAATAATATAATAAATACGACCCCTTTACCTGCACTGGATCGATCACAGGTTATAGTATGGAACAGGCACTAATACAAACCAACTGTTATTACAAACCATAGTCTAATTGGTTTTACAGATTATTCAAATTTTATTACAAACCTCTAGACTATCCAAGCATCCCAAAACAGTCTACCTGGAATACACACCACTATTTACAAGCACTCGACTTCTGACCAAACCTGGATCTCAAGCCTGCTCTGGCTTAGCTGAAAGATTAGATTGATAAACAAGTATGAGCGAAAGAAATGCCCAGCAAGCAATATAAAATGTACTTGAAATGATAAACTACATTCTGATAATAACTGAACAAAAGGGATGAAAGCAGTAATATTTGATCAATAATAAAGCTTCACAAGCTATCAACAATAAATGATAATTTTTAGATTGGAATCTAACTCCGACGGATGTACTATCACATGCTGATCAGCCCGTGTGATAGCACAAGGTCATGATTCATAGAAACATGTCCCCAAAATACGAGTACTCAATTAAAAAGGCAATATACCTGCCTGTGGCAAAAATGGTGTCATAATATTTCATATAACACATAGAAATAGCCCTCCGCTGGACCGTCCGTCCCGGTCACTTACGCATTCATCCAATCCATAAAACATTTTGATCAAAGGAGCCGAATCAAAGGACATCCTTAACCATATAACTCCCCATTTCTCATGGTCCAGAGTTATCTCAACAATCGATGGCGAAATAACTAGAACAATTAGTTATTCGCTAATTGATGGCGAAATAACTAGAACAATTAGTTATTCGCTAATCTCAATTCAATGTTCTACTGTATAGAGTAATTTATAGCGAAATATAAAACGTTTAACTATTCTGAACTTAGAATAGTATGGAAATTGAAAGAATAAAGTTCAGAGTCAATACCAATTGAATGATGAATAAAGATATAGGTACTTGCATAATATGATTCGAAATAAACGTCACTTGAATAATAAGTGAAGTTAGGGGTACTTGCCTGGTATGCTCGATAACCTCTTACTATAACTCAGCTTATAACTGATGGCTATTATCTCCATCTAACACTTGACTGCACTCCTTGCTACTCGATTCTATAAACAAAAGAACTATCTTAATTGACAGAACCAAACTCAACCGACGTAACTATACGTCTGGACATCTACCCGATCGTTTATAACTAGCATGGCATTTTAAAATTGTAAACAGATAGCATGCGTATCACGCAACACCTAGTCATGGCATTCATATAACACATAATCACATATTTCATGTAACACATAAGTCATATCATCAAAAGATACGTTCTAAGGCGTTCAGAATTAAAATCAGGTCAATATTAGCATTTATCGATCAAATACCGACTCAAACTGATGCACAAATCAAATAACATTGCAATACAAAAGAAATTAGGTCTTAAAAGTATTTTTATTGGAAGCGCAACATTTTTCTGAGTCTGTACGCGTTTGCTTCGTATTAAACAGACAAACGGTTGATTTATTATGAATTTTTGAACATTTTTCGGAATAAAACGGGTCTCCGAATCATTTAATAATTAAATAATAAGGCTCGAACACTCGAAAATAATTTTATAAAAATTATCGAGCTTGAAAAATAATTTAAAATAATATTTTAAAGCTCGAATTTATTTTTCGGAATTTTTAAATCAAAAATAAATAATTAAATCTAATTAAATAATCAATTAAAATTAATTAATAACTAATTAAATTAATTAATCAATTAATATTTAAATTAATTGACCAATTAAATAATTAATTATCAACTAAAATTAATTAATTAAATAATTAAGATTTATTTTGTAATTAAAAATAAATTTAAAAAAATAAAATAATAAATTTTTGAATTTTAAAATAATTAAAATCAGTTTCTGAAAATTTTATAAAAAGAAAATATAATTTTTGAAAATAAACAAAACAGAAATCCTGTTTTTATACAATTCTGAAAGTACAGGGACTGGAATGAAAATATTGCAAAACTCAGGGGACCTACTTGCACTTTGTCCTCGTCCCCGTCACCGGTCACCGGCGATCGCCGTTAACGGCGATCCCGAGCTTTTCCGGCAAGCCAAAACCGACCTAGAAATACACCAAATCGACAGGTATTGTTCACTACGTTGCCGGGAACTCATTTACACAGCCAGAATTTTCAATACATCAACGAAACAGCAGGAATCATTGCCTGAAAATTCCGCCGCCGTTTCGACCCGTTTTCCGATCACCACCTTCCCGACATCGTCTGTTAAAACCAGTGGTACCATTCGATTCATTGCACAACGATCTACTTAACCATGCAATCAATTTAAACAAATAACCCCCACAGCAAAAACGCCTAAATCCAATTAAGAACATTATAAGCTTCAAAACCCTAATTTTCATATTTGAGAATCAAAGCCACTTTTCTACATGATGCAGAACTCAAAATATGACATATTATATACCAAATTGACCAGAAAAACATACTCTACAACATGGAAGCATCAAATTACATCAACAACATCAGGAACAAATTTTCATAATTTAATTATCAAATAATTCGAATATAAATAATTAAATAAGAAAATTACTGTGATTTCTGGGCAGAAACTGATGATTGATTCAGAAAGAAGATTTCGAGAGCTTCGTTTTGATATGTTGCACGCCCGAATCAGAGTTCGATAACGCCTTCGTTCATGTGTTTGATTCTCGTGAACGTATTGGTTTCTCGGGTTTTTCTCTGTATTTACGGTATTTTAACTGGTTGCAAATGAATAAACGGAATAAACGAAATAATAAATAGGCTATTTATATTTATGAAATATTGGATCGTTCTAGATCGTTTTGGATCGTTAAATTAGTTGCTTAGCCGCTAAGTAACTGTAAAAACGATACAATTCAATACCAGAATTGGATAATTATCAAAACCGGGCTTTTTATAAAACACCATATACGAAAATAACGTAAAAATATCCCGTCTTTTAAGAATACGGGTTTTGTTGATTACCGAAATGATTATCATATTGAAAATATTACGCCGGGCCGCGCACGGGTCAAACCGTAATCCGGATTGAAAAAGTCAAAACACAGAAAATGTCTGGAATTACCAGATTAGGTTAGGAAGGAGTTTTCGGAAGAGTTTCGGGTTGTAAAAATGCAAAACGGTTGAAGTTGGAAGATTCTCGGCTCTATAAAATAATTTTATAATTATTCTGAAAATAATTAATAATTCATAAATCATTATAAAATCATATAACACTCCAAAAATTACCGGAAAAATACCACAATTATCTATATTTTATTCTGGACATATAAAAATTCAAATATTCAAATAATGTCACATATAAACATTCAGATATCAATTCCACTTTTCAGATAATTCACCAAAATTCACATAAAATCACATAAACAATTCTGAATAATAATAATAATAATATTTGAAATTATATGGGATATTACAGGCGCTGAGTCAGAGATTCAGAGATGAAGATGTTGAGCAGTGTTGTTATGGTTATGTAGTATGTACAGTAGTGTGTAGTGTGTATCAATAGACTTTTGAGTTGTATTTATAGACTAGCTATGCTGACTAGTGAGTAGGTTGTTGTACCCTTTTTGCTTTTACTTCCGAAGCGTCTTTACGCTTGTACTACCTAAAACTTTTGATCTATATATATATCAGTACCTTTTTCCTTTCCAGCACTGTCATTTACTTTATTGCACCTGTTATACCTTACCTTATTTATTGCACCAGTTATACCCTGTGATACCATGTACCCTGTTTTCCATAACTGTTTATATTCTGTAAAGAAGCATGCAATTTACTTAGTTACAACTGTTTTCAAAAAGAGATATTTCTGTTTTGCAAAACTGTTCTTTTATGCAAAAAATTGATTCAAAAGCTAAATAAGTTGATTGATTCTTTACAGAAAATGCCTCCCAGAAGAAATACCCACACCAACACCCAGAATGAAGAAACCAACAACAATAACAACCAAGATGATACGAATCCAAATGTGAACCCAGGACCCATGGACCCAGCAATAGCCCAGATTCTTCAAATCTTGGCCCAACAAACAGTTCACCTGGCACAACAACAACAAAGACAGACCAACCCCCAGGTAACTTTTAAAACTTTTCGGGCAGTAAACCCACCAGAATTCAAGGGTTCCTTAGAGCCAATTGAAGCAAATGTTTGGTTAAAGGAAATAAAGAAGGCATTTGCCTTAGTGAAAGTAAAGGAAGAACAGAAGGTTGAGTTTGCAAGTTACTATCTGAAGAATGAGGCCACCTATTGGTGGGAAATGGTGAAGACATTGGAAGGCAAAGATGTTATTACTTGGGAAAGGTTTAAGGAATTATTTTTAGAAAAGTATTTTCCTCAGTTTGTTCAGGATCAAATGGAGCTGAAGTTTTTAGAATAAAAGCAAGGGAACATGTCGGTAACAGATTATGAGGGTAAGTTTGAGGAATTGTCAAGGTATGTACCGTCGTATGTGGATACTGACAGGAAGAAAGCTAAAAGATTTCCGCAAGGTTTGAAACCATGGATCAGAGGGAAGGTAGCCATTTTTGAATTGGATACCTATGCAGGAGTAGTACAGAAGGCTATGATCGCAGAGACAGAGAGTGAGATGTTCCAGAAGGAAAAGTAAAGCAAGAAAAGGAAAGTTGAGGGAAGTGAGGGTCAGCCACAAACAGGGAAGTTTCCAAATTTTAAGAAGGGTAAGTTTCAGCCAGGGAGAAATTTTAATTTCAGGAGACAGAATGCAGGAGACGGAGGCCAGAGCAACCGTCCAGTTAATACAAATCAGCCAAGTCAGTTGAGACTAACTTTTCCGGATTGTCAAGTATGTGGAAAGAAGCATGGAGGAGTTTGTAATAAGTTGAATGTGGTATGTTTCAAATGCAACAAAAAAGGGCACTATTCGAGGGAGTGCCGAAATCAGCCAGCAAGAGAGCCAGCAAATAAAGATTAGCCTATCCGGAATCCAGCAGTAAAGGTTCCAGCCATTGGATTTACGTGCTTTAAATATGGAAAGCCAGGACATATGGCCAGGGATTACAAGACACCGGCCCCGGCCAGTAATGTATTGAGGATTGTAGGATCTACCCCAACAGTGAATGAGACTCCAAGGGCTAGAGTTTTTGATATGTCTGTGAAGGATGCTATTCAGGATACGGATGTCGTGGCAGGTACGTTTAATGTGAATTCTTTATATGCCAAAGTGTTAATAGATTCGGGAACAACTCGATCGTTTGTTTCACAAGATTTTGTTAGTAAGTTAAATTGTCCGGTTGAGTGTTTAAATGAAATAATGACTGTGGAATTAGCAAGTCAAGAACGTGTAACTGTTAACCAAGTTTGTGGGAATTGTGAGATTGAGATCTCTGGTAGTAAATTTTGTGTAGATTTGATACCATTTAAGTTAGGAGAATTTGATGTTATATTAGGGATGGATTGGTTATCTAAGCACGATGCCCAGATAGATTGTCGAAATAAGAAGGTAATGGTGAAAACGCCAGACGAAAGGATAGTAACGTTCAAAGGTCAGAAATAAGTAAAGAAGTTCTTAACGATGATTCAAGCCAAGAAGTTATTACGGAAAGGATGCGAGCATTTCGTAGCATATGTGATCGACAGAAGTCAAAAGCCAACAAAATTTGAAGATATTCAAGTTGTGAATGAATTTCCAGACGTATTTCACGACGAATTACCAGGACTTCTTCCAGATAGAGAAATTGAATTTGCGATCGACTTAGCACCGGGAACAGAACCAGTATCCAAGGCCCCGTACAGAATGGCGCCTGTTGAGATGAAAGAGCTAGCGAAGCAATTGCATGAATTGTTAGAGAAAGGAGTAATCAGACCTAGTATATCCCCGTAGGGAGCCCCGGTATTATTTGTCAAGAAGAAAGATGGAAGCATGAGACTGTGCATCGACTATAGGGAGCTCAACAAGCTGACAATCAAGAACAAGTATCCGTTACCCAGAATCGATGATCTGTTCGACCAGTTGAAGGGAGCCAAGTACTTCTCCAAAATTGATTTAAGATCGGGATATCATCAACTGAAGATCAAGCCAGAAGATATACCAAAGACAACTTTCAGAACAAGGTATGGACATTACGAGTTTTAGTGATGTCTTTTGGATTGACCAATGCCCCGGCAGCGTTTATGGACCTGATGAACAGAATTTTCAAGGAGTATTTGGATAAGTTTGTTATTATGTTTATAGATGATATTTTAATTTATTCAAAAACGGAAGAGGATCATGCGAAACATGTGAGAACGGCTTTGGAGATTTTAAGGAAAAAGAAATTATACGCTAAATTCTCGAAGTGTGAGTTTTGGCTACAGGAAGTTCAGTTCTTAGGACACATAGTCAGTAACGAAGGGATCAAAGTGGACCCGGCAAAGATCGAGGCAATTACAAATTGGGAGAGACCGAGAACACCCACTGAGGTAAGAAGTTTTTTAGGATTGGCGGGATATTATCGACGATTCATTCAGAATTTCTCAAGGATTGCAACACCATTGACAAAGCTTACACGAAAGAATGAAAAGTTTATATGGAACGACAAGTGCGAAGAAAGTTTTTAGGAGTTGAAGCGGAGATTAATCACGGCACCTGTTTTATCACTTCCAGACGATCAAGGGAATTTCGTAATTTATAGCGATGCTTCTCACAAAGGACTAGGATGTGTTTTAATGCAGCACGAAAAGGTGATTGTGTATGCGTCAAGGCAATTGAAACCACACGAACAAAAGTATCCTACTCATGATTTGGAGCTGCAGCCATAGTTTTCGCTTTAAAGATTTGGAGACATTATTTGTATGGAGAAAAGTGCGAGATTTTCACGGATCACAAAAGCTTAAAATACATATTCACACAGAAGGAACTTAATATGAGGCAAAGGAGATGGTTAGAATTGATCAAGGATTACGACTGTTCGATTAATTATCATCCCGGTAAGGCAAACATTGTGGCAGACGCATTGAGTCGGAAGGAAAGGTTGAATGTGTTATCAATACCTAAAAATATATATAAGGAATTTCAGAAATTGGAATTGGAGATTAGAGTTCACTAGCCTGATGAAGCAAAAGTGTACAGTATGAATTTACAGCCGGAGTTGTTGGAGAAAATAAAGAAGTGTCAGGGAAATGTAATGGATCAAGATATAAATCGTTTGGTATGTGAGGAATTATGCACGCAGAAGGATGATCAAGGTATTCTTAGGTTTTCTTCAAGAATTTGGATTCCACCAGTGACGGAGCTGAAAAATGAAATTTTACAAGAGGCGCATAGTTCAAGATATTCTATCCATCCAGGGAGTACCAAAATGTACAGAGATTTAAAGAAGAATTATTGGTGGCCAGACATGAAGAGAGAAATTGCGGAATGGATTAGCAAATGTTATACCTGTCAGAGAGTTAAAGCAGAGCATCAGAGACCAAGTGGATTGTTACAGCCATTGGAGATTCCAGAGTGGAAGTGGGAACATATTGCCATGGATTTCATAGTTGGATTACCAAGGACAAGGGCTAATCATGATGCCATTTGGGTTATAGTGGATAGACTTACCAAGTCAGCTCATTTTCTGCCTATAAATGAAAGATTTTCGCTCGACAAGTTAGTCCATATGTACCTGAAGGAAATTGTAGTTCGTCATGGAGTTCCTGTGTCTATTGTATCTGATCGAGATCCAGGGTTTAATTCAAGATTTTGGAAGAGGTTTCAAGAATGTTTGGGAACAAGACTGAATATGAGTACGGCCTATCACCCCCAGACGGATGGCCAAAGTGAAAGAACGATCCAGACAATCGAGGACATGTTACGTGTTTGTGCTATTGATTTCAAAGGAAGTTGGGACGAACATTTACCTCTGGTAGAGTTTGCTTACAATAACAGTTATCATGCCAGCATTGGGATGCCACCCTATTAAGCCCTTTATGGATGCAAATGTAGATCTCCAATATATTGGGACGAAGTAGGAGAACGCAAGATACTTGGACCTGAACTGGTACAGCAGACAAAGGAAATTGTTGAAATTATCCTGAAAAGATTGATAGCCGCACAAGATCGTCAGAGGAAATACACAGACTAGTCAAGAAAGACATGGAATTTGAAGAAGGAAGCTTGGTATTACTGAAAGTATCACCATGGAAAGGACTAACGAGGTTTGGAAAGAAAGGGAAGCTAAGCCCAAGATATGTCGGACCTTTTGAGATCCTAACGTGCATTGGCAAAGTAGCTTACGAGTTGGCGTTAACACCGTACATGGAGCACATTCACAATGTTTTTGACGTATCGATGCTCAAGAAATATAATCCAGACTCCATGCATGTAATAGAATATGAGCCAATAGAGCTTCAGGCAGATTTGTCATATGTAGAGAGTCCGCTAGAGATTCTAAAGGAGAGAGAGAAAGTATTGAGAAAAAAAGTGGTAAAGCTAGTAAGAGTATTATGGAGAAACCCAAAGGTTGAAGAGTCAACCTGGGAGTTAGAAAATGATATAAGAGAAAAGTACCCTCATTTGTTTTCTTAGGAAATTCTGAGGACAGAATCCTTTTAAGGGGGGAAGGATGTAATATCCGGGATATATTGTGTTATTATTTTTGCTATTAAATAATTATTATCTGTGTTCAGTATCTATTCTGTGAATTAATTGTTAAGTGTTATCTGTACTTGGATATTCAAAAATAATATTAATTGAGTATTTTAATTTTATATGTCCAAAATAAAATATAGATAATTGTCATATCTTCCTAATTATTTTTATGATGATTTATGAATTTATAAGAATCATATGAAATTTATAAAAAAAAATTCCGGGTATTTAAAATCTATTTTATAAAAACGGGAACCAACTGACGTCACCCGTTGTTACGTTTTTGGAACCCGAAACTCTTCCGAGAACTCCTTCCTAACCTAATTATAATATTCCAAGCATATTACATGTTTCGACTTTTTCGATCCGGCGTACGGTTTGTTCTGCGCGGGTCCCGGCGCAACATTTTCGATACAATATTCATTTCGGTAAATCAATAAAACCCGTATTTTCGATAAACGGGAGCTTTTTATTAAACTATCCCAATTATCACTTCATAGTACGTGTAACCAGGCGCTGAGACCAAGACCGCAGTATAAATTGTACTGGTTTGGATAATTATCCCGAAAACCGATACCGTTTGGATCAGTTTTTATAAATAAACGTACCGTTTTATATCCGGAATGATCCAACGGGATACTAATTTTCCGTACTTATAAATAGCCTTTTACCGTATTTTATTTCGTATCAAAATCATTTGCAGATAGTTAATTTTATAATTTTCAGAGAAAAATCCTAATTACATAAACTGTTCTAAGAATCAAACAGCAAAACGAAGGCGTTACCGATCTCTGTTTTCAAAGCTTGAGTAACCAAAATGAAGGATTTGAAGTGTTCTACCAGATTCTAAGCTTCGTTTTACTGCAGAAATCAAGGTTTATTTTCTATAGTTTTATTTATTTTCGAATTAAATTTATTAAAAATATGAATTTTTGTTCCGATGATTGTTTGTATGATTTGATGATTGTATGTTATAGAGCTTGTTTTCCTGATGATTTTGATATATTATACGTCTAATTTGGAGTTCAATAACATGTTCAAATTTGACTTTTTCGAATTTCAAAATTAGGGTTTATAACCCGTATGAATGTTCTTAATTGAAATTTGGGGGTTTCTTATTCTGGAATAGATTGATGTTGTGATATAGTGGATTGTGTTCTCTGTGAAATTTGCAATCTAGTCGTACAAGTTTCATGAATGAACGAGGTCTGTAGAGAAGGGAGTTGTGTTTTGAAGTTTACCTCGAACCCGCCGGAAACCGGCGAGTTTCTTGATCAAATTCCAGCCAAGTCTGGGGTTATTGATGAATTTTGATTGCAGATATAGATTCCTAGTGTTGTGTATTATTGATCTGGAGCTTGTGGTGGTGGGAGGATGCCGGAGTCGAGTTCTCCGGCCATCCCCGACGTTTTCCGGCGACTTGACTGCAAAATTGCAGTTTGGTCCCTCTACTTTTGGAAATGATGAAGTTAGATCCCTGAACTTTCCAGAAATTGCAAAAATAGGATTCCTGTTTTAAGAATATTTAAAAATCATATTTCCTATTTATTTTTAGTATAAAAATTCGATTTTAATTTCTGAAAATTCTAAAAAAATTATTATTTTAATTCCAAAAATTATTTTTAATTCAAAAATAAATCTGAATTAATTAGTTAATTAATTTCAGTTAATTTTTAATTGATTAATTGGCCAATTAATTCGAAAATTAATTGATTAATTGATTTAATTAATTATCAATTGATTTTAGTTAATTATTTAATTAGATTTAAATATTTAAAAATGATTTAAAAATTTCGAAAAATAGTTTTGAGCTTTAAAATATTATTCTAAATTATTTCCAAGTCTCGATAATTATTATAAAATTGTTTCGGAGCCAGAATTGGCCAACCGAACCCTGTTTATTATTCTGAAATTGATCCAACGACCCGTTTTAATTCCGAAAAATATTTTAAAAATCATTTTAAATACCAGAAAGCCTATTTATGACCCGAGACTTCTTTATAAATGATATATCATTGATTACGTGATGTATTATGTGCTATACGTGACTGGTTGATTGACTATCGGTCTATATATTCAGTGTTTACTTGATTATTGCATAACGTTCAATCCGTTAATCGGATTTGGGTAAAACGAATGGTAGATAGAAATATGTGTTGAATAGAACTCTATGAGTCGATTATTGATAGATGCTTATGATATGTGAGCAGAAGAGGCAAGGCGTAGGAAAGGGAAACAGGTAGTTGAGGAGTAAGACGGTTGTGATTGGAAGCGAGTGCAGTGTAGTAAGCTAATACCAGGCAAGTGTTCTGAACTTTCTTGAGATATTGTAGTATTTGATAGTCTTGTTGATATTGCAAGTGCTTTGAAGCACTGAAACCTAAACTCTGATTCCATTCATTGTTCTTGAGCCATGAACCTTATTCTTTCTAGACTATTGATTGTTATATACCCAAACACGAACCTCAAGTATACGATACTACTCCACAAATACATGCAAATAAAATCCCAAACACCGAACTAAATTACTTATATACTCAAACATTGTATCCTATGCTTTGAAAGCCCAAATCTTTGAAACCCTGAAATGTTGATTCCTTTGTTATCCAATTCTTTCAATACCAGCATCCAAGCTTTTAAATTATCTTATTGATCCTTACAAGGATTGAAACCCTTTCATTGTTAAACACTTATTGTTGTTAATGATTCTGGTTATTGTTTATTATTGCTTATTCTGTTATTATCTTATAATTGGATTGTTTTTATAAAATTGTGGACCAGATTTGTGGTCAGACCATATAATGGTCAAGTTAGGCCAATGTGTGCCTTGTATCCAGTAGTTAGAGCAATGTTGTGTGCCTTGCTCGGGGTTAGTGCGTGACTGATCAGCAGCCTAACCTTGGTTTTTAAATTATAAGTATAATATCCAATTCTAAATCATAATTCATTGTTCACTTGATATCATAATCATGTTCTCTTGATGATCATTATTCTCAGTTTTGTCATTGTGACTTGCTGAGCTAGTTAGCTCATTTGTGCGATGTTGTTTATATTCTTTCCAGTTAAAAAGGAACCAGTTGGTAACGAGGATCCCCAGTCCAGCGCGAGAGCTAGGGGTTCAGGTTGAGAAAGCTGAGCTAGTAGGCTTCTTTTGGAATAATTTAAGTTTATAAAAGTTGTAATAAAGTTTAATACTCAGTTTGAGTTTGAATGATTGGGATTTGAACGGTTTGTAAAATATTAGTGTGTTTGGCTTGTGTGCATACTTTAACCTGTTGCGGTCTGTGGTAGTTGGTAAATTAGGTCACTGCATATATTATTATTATCTTTATTATTGTTATAAGCAGGTTATAAATAAGGTGTGAGTGTGGACCCCAAACTTCTGACCCGGGTTTGAAGGGCGCCACAGCAAAGCCGTTCAAAAGTCCGAAAAAATGTTGAAGATCACATCAAGGTGACAATCAAAAGGACGTTGAATGAGTTTAAAAAAAGAGTTGACGGAAAAGCAAGAGAAGAGGGCATTTCAAAGGAATCTTTAAAGCCGCCTTATTGGTCCATTACTTTTTGGAAGGATCTTTTAAAGTATGGGAGACAAATGAAGGGCACTTATATAGGTCGTTGGTTGGATCCGCTAACCGGCATCAAGTTGAAAGATTGCATAGTGCCCGTGCTCGGTCATTAAACAAAGTGTGAGAAGTAATGACATTTTTTTTAAACACGCACACACACATACGCATTTATTTCATTTAATAATGTCAACTAAGCACATGCTAATATAAGTTTTTAATATGTTGAAAGGTAATGACGAACAAAAACAAGAAGAAATTGACGAGACTTGAGGTTTGGGATAAGTGTCATATGGGAGTTGGATCGGATCCGGAAAATTCCGTCTACACTACTCCGGCTGCCATGCGTATTGCGGTAATGAAATTTTTTTAAGTCTACATGTGTATTCTCATTTTTTTAAATAGAATTAAGTGTGCATTCTCATTTTATTTTCAATTTTATAGATTTTATTGTTCTAATAAAACTTGAAAATTGTGTAGGAACATTCATTCTCATTTTTATTTTTATTTTTATTTTTATAGATTTAATTAAGTGTGCATTCTCATTTTTATTTTTATTTTTATAGATTTAATTGTTCCAATAAAACTTGAAAATTGTGTAGGAACGATATGCCGCTATTCTTGAGCGTATGCCCGTGGAGGTGACACAAACGGGTGATAGAGATGAGCCATTGGATTAGGGGATGGAAGCATTGGGGGTCCCCGAAGGTAAAAAGCCAAAGAAAAATTATGTTGTTGAATTCCCCAATGCTCGAGCCACCGATCTTTTGCCTACATTAGTTACGCGCTACCGAGATTCCACCCGGAATGAAGTCGACTCATCCTCATCCGCTCCTAGAAAATGTGAAGCCATCCCCGACAATGTCTATCTTGCCATCGTGAGAAACGTGCTTACAGAGATTCATGTTAATCCAAGTCGGTTTGCTCACCAACTATCCGATGAGGAGATATCCATATTTGCTCGTACCGCCCTTGAGGCCCCGGACATCCTCCGATCCAAGTCAAAGATTGCAATGGAATAACCTAATTGGTGGTGAGATTGTACACATTATTAGGAGTTTGGTTGAAGACATCGTCCAGAAAACTGAAACTCGTATTGCAGAGGTATAAACTAATTTGTGTTGTTTAATTATTTGTTCTCATTTGCAAATAATTTGTTTCTTTTTTATAATTATTTTATAATTGTTCATATAGGAAAACAATTGGCGTGCTTTGGAAGATGACAAGGATTATAAATCCGAGGATGAGGTGACAGATGATGAAGACGTTGATGATGTTGGTGGGGATGGTGGGCAGGAAGATGAAGACGGTGAATCGTCTGAAGTTTCTTTGTCGGATTAGTTAAATTTATTGTTTATGGAATGATTGTAATTTAAAAGTTTTTCATTTATGGGATGATGCTATGTTTGTAGTGCGATACTTTATTGTATTGTTTTTAAAGCTATGTTGCAGTTTGATGCTCCGGTTGTCGGAGTTAGTATTTTGTTTGTATGGATATATTATGGTTATGACATTATATATAATAGTGTTTTATCAGATTTAGTATTTTGTTTGATTTGATGTATTGATTGTGTTGAATTGAGAATTGATGTTTTGTTGATTTGGAAGTGTAGAGAATTTACATTTTTTTTTAAAATTTAGCTTCAAAACTGACCGACAGAAGACATAACCGACCATTTTTACCATTATAATTCCTAGAAAACCGACCATTTATAGACATAACTGACCATCTTCTTTGTAAAACCAACCATATTTTTGACATGGTGGTCAGTTATGTCTAGTTAAGTTGGCTTCTAGTTTTAAACCGACCATTGTGCACATTTTGACCACGGTCGATTATAAGTTTCAGTCAACATTTAAAAAGAACACATAACTGATGACTGGTGGTCGGTTTTGAGCAGATGACATGGCACCACGTGTGCACACGTGGTGATACGTGTACAAAGTGACCCCACTTATTGGTTCAGGGCAAGGACACATAACCGTCCACATGTATGGTTAGTTATGACCATTAAACACGACCATATATCATAACCGATCAGTCTTAAACCGACCACACTGTGTCGTAGGTTTTAAGTCTTTAACCATGCATTTTTCCTTAAAACCGTCCATTTCTGGTGGTCAGTTTTGCCCTATTTTTCTGTAGTGTTAACAAATGAATAGAAGTGACTTGCATATTGTTGTAACAAATATTTTCATTTTGAATAGACAATGTCGATTTTCCATATTTGTCGAAATTAGGTCTACCCTAACTAAAGTTTTGAATTTTGTTATGACCATGTTGTGTTTAGAGATGGCAGCTAGTTAGATTAGTTCATGTCTCAAAAAATTAAAATTAAACTCTTATATTCCTATCGTGATCATTTTTTTTCGATGTGCAAAATATAAAGCCAAATATTAACGAGATTTCATCTTGGATATAAATCAAATAGCAGAATATGATATAGTTAATTAGATTTTTATCTGAAATATGAAGATATGAAAAACATATTTATGTGTGATCCTTCAGTTTGTCTACTTTGAATATTTTAAATACTATATTTCAGCGATTTAATAACCTTATCAAGTTTTTATTAATTTACAAATATTATGACTTCGAAGCTCTATGGTAGCTTCGAACTTCGGTATCAAGTCTTCTTAGAATGGGCCCCATGGTCCAATTGTCTTGATAGTGTACATTTAACTTGATCTTTTAACTCCACGCTTAAAGTAAAGGTTAATTAACTCTCCATGCATTACCTTTTAATTTTTAATCTCAGAGTTAGGCCTTGATGAATTATATCATAGTCACACTCTAAAAATTGTGTGACACGCCTTAAAAATTAAACGTGATTTACATACAGAGTCTAAAAAACACAACTATGCATGTGAAGTGTCATTACTTAAGTCAGAGTGAACACACTATGTACAAGTACAAGATAAGAACTACTTAGTCGATGTGTATGTTAGGCCCTTAATCAACTGTAGAGGGGGGTGAATATAGTTAATATAATCAATTCGACAAAGCTTCAACAGAATCAACATTTTTATATTAACAGATAAAAACTGATTACAAATGTACTCTCTCGAAAGGATGAACAAATATCCTTGAGAGCTGCTAGGTTATGCGAAAAATATAACAATATCGCGATGCTTATAGCAAAAACCTAATTTATGCTTTATATAGAGCACAACTACACAATGTATAAGGAATCCTATTCTATCAACAACAAGGAAACCTATACAATGCTTCTGAGATAAAGTCCTTCACCGCCTTGAGTTCATGTTTCATTTTCCTTATCGAAGATCAACTGATGTGACAAATACTGATTACATCATCCGTTCACATCATCATCCGTTGATATCATCATCCATCGATATCATCATCCGTTAACATCATCATCATTCATTGATAGATAAGTTATGATGTGAACTTCTGATAGTTTTTGCTTGTATCATCAATTGCTCCTAACAATCTCCCCCAACTTGTTCATTATGGAAATATAGACAAGTTCCAATTGATGATTTCAAAACTATCTGCAGGAATCAAGTATGCATATTCAATCTTGCTTCGGTAAATATCAAACTTTACTCTTCCTTCTGTACTGCTTCTTTAACTTGAGCAATGTCAGCTGTAAATTTCAGTTCATCAGCACAGTCAGCTCCATAAATCTTCCTTCTTTGATGAGTGTTAGGATGAAAACACGTGCTAATATTCACGTAAGTATACGCGATCGCAAGTAATATAGAATTATTTCTAGCTCATTCCCATAGAGACTGGTTTAGGTTAATTTCAATCAATGTACTTATGCAACAATGGTATGGTTATTGTTCAATGCTAAGACGATTAACAAATGGAGATTGTTTATAATTATGATTAACTAAGAGATTATACTAAAAAACATTAAACAAAGAGATTAAAAGGATTGATTACTTATATAACATAAACATGGGATTCTAACTTCATTACTACTTCATTCAATAGCCTATTTTTTTCTCAACCTTAGCATGCAATTGTGATGATACTAATCAGATAACACGAAACTAGTAAATGCCAACTTTCATTGCACGATTACCCTACTATCAGACATCCACAAAAGAGATAGAAGCTGAATAGACACCAATTATATTGAGACCCTATATGTCTATAGAATTTGACAACATAACGGTTTAATGCACAAGTTATCTATCATGATTACATAGGGCAAGTAAGATGGTTAAAATTACCTACAAATCATGCATATCAAATACATGAACCTATGCTAGCGTGGCAAGTTCTAAACCCCTTTATTCACGTTCACTTCAATAGAGACTAACACGCTATCTTATAAGTTCGCAACGCTCATAAGACGAATAAGCACAACCAATACTAAGATATCATACAATCATCACACACTAAGGCATCAAAACATATTAACTAAAGAAATCTATAAGTAAATCCGCTAGAACCCCACGATAACGATTAGTCCATAATCGGACTCATCATCAACGTGGGTTCCCATCAAAGCATGGTATAATAAACATAGTCCTTATAGTGAATAAATAATAAATTCAAGTACGTAATAAGAGTATAGGTTCACAAATAAGAAAACTAGCATCCAAGATTATAACTTAAAACAAAGAATCACAAGAATAAACTAGATCATCTTCGCCTCGGTTGAATTGTGCTATACGGTCTTCTTACGCCTTCTTCTTAAGCTCTGGTGCATCTTGTTATTGAAACACGATCTTAAGTTAACATTATATAGCAGCCCATGCAGATTAGAAGTCTAGAAAATCAGAATTGCAATAGAAACACGATTTCTAGAAATCGACCTGGCGCGGGCGCGCACTTCACTAGCGGGCGCGCTACAATTTTGCATCTTCGGCGCGGCCGCGCGCTACTACAGCGTGGGCACGCTGACCTTCTGGAAAATCTTTATTTTCTTATTCTTTTGGCTGGTTTGAGTTGGCAATCCTCGAGCAATCTTCTTTAGCACCATCCTAACACCAATTTAGCACCAAAATAATGCTAAATCTCCAGAGTCTTTTATTTATGCCTGAAATGCAAAAACACTACAAAAACACATCTAATGAACAAATAACTCAAGTACAAAACACCAATTCAAGCCTTTATAGAGCATTCTAAGTGGACATAAATGCCACTTAACAATGAGCTTGGCTGATTTCTTCTTCTTCACATTTTTCTTCAGTATCATAAGCTTGAACTACTATATAGATTGGATCTATCAGTATTTGAGTTTTAGTTTCCTTAGATACTATTTTCTTCTTTACAACAGCTTTGTCTTTAGACTTTGAAATCTTTGACTTCTCTCCTATCTTCAATTTTCCTTTGAGCTTCTTGTCAGCAGTTACAATAATTTGTGATTTGAAATCTTCTGCCTGAATGATTTCTTTTATAACTATACCTCTAGTTGGTCTGTTAGAAGGATCATTTTCATAAAGTACTTGAGAAATAACAGAAATATCAGCATTTATTGTCTTCATGAGATTCTTGAAGTCTTCCTTCATTTGCCTTAGCTGTTCAAGATCAACTCCAGGATTTTCTCTTGCAAATATTCTTCTACTCACTTCAAGGTTGAATAATTGAATCTTTAGATCCTTTTAAAACAGAGTTGTCTTTCTTCCTTTAACTTTCGGAGTTTGAAGATATTGACTTGTTTCGGCACCAGCTTCTATCTCCAGAATACATTGGTCATCATTAGCAGTTGTGACTTGTAAATATTATTGCATATTTGTAGTCACAGTCAAATCGTCTACTCTTCTTTCATTTCTTTTACTCTCTCCACCATGTCTTATTTGAAATCTAGTGATTTCTTTTGATGAACCACTAACTCCAACTAGCTCTTCCCCTCTTCTCCTTTTTCTATCCTTTTGTCCCCCTTATTACCTCCATCATGATTTTCATCATCAATATTTGTCAATGTAAGTTGTTTGCATTTAAATTTAACAATTTTCCCCCTTTTTGACATCATCACCGAGTAGTAGAGAAAGAATCAGCTCCATTGAATTTTGTACTTCTGTAGTTGATCAGATATTTCAACTTGTTTATCGTCCAATCTAGCTTGACTAGATTTAATTGTAGTTTATCTGACAACTATTGGTGCAATTTGTTTCTGAATTTCCTGATGAGTAGTCAGCTTTGAAGTAATCAATGATTCCTTGATCTGATTGATTTGAGTAGTAGTTGCTTCTTGAGCTGTGTGTAAGGATCTGACAACTAAAGTTGATGCTTTCAGATGATTCAGCATATCAGGATTTGTAATCTTCTGTTCTTCTGTTTCGAGATGTGCAACGGCTTGTGTTCTGGGAATAGGGTATGTATCATCTTTCCAATAAGTATTCCGTAGATTATCAAAATACTCCTGCTTCTTCCTAGCATCTAACTCTTTCATTTTCTGTTGTCTCACATGCATAGGCATATCTTCAGGGAAGAAAAGATCATCCTCAGGATCTATAATAGTATTAGAAATATTAGCTTCTTCACCATCATTAGATGCTTCAATAGCAACTGAATTTTGCACTAATTGCTGAACTTCATCACCAGCTTCAGTATGTAGAATGAAATTAGAAATTGGTGCAGTATGTGATCCAGCAGCTTCAGAAGCTTCCACACCTTCAGCAGTTAACTCCACATCTTCAAGTGTTGTAAATAAATTAATTGGAGCTTCGAGATTAACTTCCAGGATCTTAGTTCTTGTAGAACACTTTGGTGATTCTGAAATGGATGAAACTTTATGAATGGACTGTTGTGCTACTACACTTCAACAATAATGGGGAATATCTCGGGTGATGGTAAAGTAGAGTAAATGGACTGTTTTTTAAAAAAAACAGGGATAGCCTCATGTGCTGGAATAGTAGAATGTATGGATTGAAAGAAAGTATCGGTACTTAGACTTGCAGGGAGATTAATAGCCCTTGGTACATCAAAGTTTACTTCAGATTCAACAGACTGTTGTTCAGCATCTGTTTCTTTAGTACTTTGAGCACCTGCAAACATATAGCAAATAAAACTTAATCTCTCTATTCTTTTAAAGAAGTCTCACTACTCCTCACACCACACATCTCATGATTTTTAATAGTCAGAGCTTCCTCACAAGGATTACCAAATTCTATCTCTCATCTACCTCTCCTTTGGCCAGGAAGGATCCTTCCTCTCTTAAATTCTGTTTTTCTCTCAATCTTTTCACACATCTCACAAAAAAAGGCTCAGAAAGATTGTCCTACAGAAATAAGAGGTGGCTAAAAAGGGTGATCTGTGATCATACAACTAGAGGTAGTTCTTAAATAAGGTATAGAAGTAATCATACCAACATGATTTATTTCATGAAAAAATAAATGTTGAAAAGACTTAATCAATATTTAGAATAAATGTTGATAAAGTAATAACAATATTTATACCTTGTGAATCCACAATTAAACTCACAGTTAATCAATAATGAGAACCTCCATTTGAATTGGAGAGGATTTGATCAGGTTACTGTGTTAGATATATTTGTGATGTCATGGCTAATATGATTTGTGTTTAAGTTTTCAGATCTTACTTAACAGGACAAATCAGTACTTAACTGGAAATCAGTACTTATACTGAAGTCAGGACTTAAGATATCAGAACTTAAGTTATCAGAACTTAAGTTATCAGAAGATATTTATCAGGAGATAATATCAGGACTTAAGGAGACTTTCAGATAAGGCAGACGGCTGATTGAAAGGAAAGAAGATCAAGATAAACACAAGAAGAGATATGCATGAAGAAAGAATTCTATAAAGAATAGAATACTTGGAAGAAAAGATAACTAATTGATATATTTTAGGAAGCAGAATTATATTCGATATCAATTAGAACATTATCTTGTAACTGTGTAGTATATAAACACAGATATGGGGTTTACACTATATATGTTATCTTAATCGAAGTCATTATTCTTTGTAACCCTAGCAGCTCTCGTGATAATTTGTTCATCACTAAGAGAGAACAGTTCTTTGTAACAGAGTTTATTGTGTTGAATAAAATTTGTGTTCTGTTACTTGAGTCTTATATTCGATTTGATTGTAGTAAACACTGTATTCAACCCCCTTATACAGTGTGTGTGACCTAACAAGTGGTATCAGAGCCATCTGTTAACACACATACAGTTTAAGATCCAAAAACAATCATATCTGAAGAAGAAACTCCAACCAAGCCCACCAAAACTGAAGAGACTCCAAAAACCATAACCCATAGTCGATATAAGACTATAAGAGTTCCCATGTTGAGACCTTCTGAGTATTCCATATGGAAAGTGAAGGTGGCTATGTTTCTGGAAGCTACAGATCCAGAATATCTCGACAGGATTAATGAAGGACCACATATGCCAACCAAACTCTCTGTGGAAGTTGCAGGTCAGCCAACAAAGTCTGTACCAAAGGAGAACAGTGATTACACTGCTGAAGATATCTCATTGATTGCAAAGAATGCAAAGGTAAGACACTTGATGCATAGTGCCATTGATAATGTCATGTCAAACAGGGTAATTCAATGCAAGACTGTAAAAGAGATATGGGATGCTTTGGAAATATGGTGTCAGGGAACTGATTCAATCAAGAAGAACAGGAAGACTATACTCACTCAAGAGTATGAGCACTTTGACTCAAAGCCTGATGAATCATTAACTGATTTATATGATAGATTTGTCAAACTCTTGAATGATTTGTCACTAGTTGACAAAGAGTATGATATTGAAGATTCAAATCTTAAATTCATGTTAGCTCTTCTTGAAAGATGGGATTTGAAGGCCACAATAATAAGAGACAACTATAATCTTGATCAAACAACTCTTGATGAAATTTATGGGATGCTCAAGACTCATGAACTTGAGATGCAACAAAGAAGTAAGAGGAATGGAAGAAAGTCAAGGACAGTTGCCTTTGTGGCTAAGGAGGAAAGTCCCAAAGTTGCTTCCTCAAAGAAAGTTAAGGGAAAAGCTCTCATCACAAAGTCTGATACTAAGTCATCAAGTTCTGATAGTGATGATGACTCAGAAACTGAAAGTATACCTGAGAAGGACCCTGATGAAGAGATGAAGAAGCTGTGTGCTCTTATGGTGAAAGGAATCACAAAGATTGCATACAGGAAATTCAAGAGAGGAAAGAAGTCTTCTAGGAAAGGTACAAGTCCTGATAAGAAAGGTTTCAGAAAATCTGAAGGCAAAGGAGGAAAATCTGACAGAGGAGATTACTCAAATGTTAAATGCTACAACTGTGGTGAGAAAGGCCACATATCTCCTGATTGCAGAAAAGGGAAGAGTGACAAAGGCAAGGCTCTTGTCACAAAGAAGAAAAGCTGGTCAGATGCTTCAGATTCTGAGGAGGAAAACTATGCCTTGATGGCAAATGCTAATAGCAGTTCTGATACTGCTGACTTAAAGGGCAACAGGAAGAACATCCTAGTTCTGGACAGTGGATGTTCAGGACATATGACTGGAAATAAATCCCTGCTATCAGACTTTGTGGAGAAAGATGGCCCAGGTGTTTCTTATGGAGATGGCAACATGGGAAAAACTCTGGGATATGGCAATATCAATCTTGGGAATGTCATCATTGAAAAAGTAGCTCTGGTCTCAGGATTTAAACACAATCTACTGAGTGTTAGTCAAATCTGTGATAGAGGTTATCATGTGGATTTCTTTGAAGAACACTGTGAAGTTGTAAGCAAATCTACAGGGAAAGTTGTTCTGAAGGGATACAGGCATGGTAACATTTATGAAGCCAAGCTTTCAACAAGTATTGATGGTTCTGCAATCTGTCTGTTGAGTAGATCATCAATTGAAGAAAGCTGGGATTGGCACAAGAAACTCTCTCATTTAAATTTTAACAATATAAATGAACTAGTCAAGAAAGATCTTATGAGAGGACTGCCAAAATCAGTATTTGCTCCTGATGGCCCTTGTGATTCATGTCAGAAGGCAAAACAAAGAAAATCTTCATTCAAGAGCAAGACTGAATCATCAATTCTTGAGCCTTATCACCTACTACATGTTGATCTATTTGGTCCAGTGAATGTCATGTCTATTGCAAAGAAGAAATATGCTATGGTCATAGTGGATGAGTTCACCAGATATACATGGGTGTATTTCTTTCACACAAAAAGTGAAACTGCATCTATCTTGATTGATCATGTCAAGCAACTGGATAAATTGGTCAAAGATTCTGTGAAGATCATAAAAAGTGATAATGGCACTGAGTTCAAAAATTTGATCATGGAAGAGTTCTGCAAAGACCATGGAATAAAGCAGAAATTTTCTGCTCCTGGAACTCCACAGAAAAATGGAGTTGTTAAAAGAAAGAATAGAAGTCTTATTAAAGCTGCACCAACTATGCTTGATGAAGCAAAGTTACCTACCTATTTCTGGGCTAAAGCTGTGCAGACTACTTGATTTACTCAGAATACAACACTTATCAACAAGCATGGAAAAATACCATATGAGATGGTGAAGAAAAAGAAGCCAAATCTGAAGTATTTTCATGTATTTGGATGCAAGTGTTTTGTTCTTAAGACTCATCCTGAACAACTATCCAAATTTGATCTGAAAGCTGATGAATGAATTTTTGTTGGATATCCACTTTCCACAAAAGCCTTCAGAGTCTACAATTTAAGAACAAGGGTTGTCATGGAATCTATCAATGTCTCTTTTGATGATAAGAAGATTACTAGACTTGAAGATTTCAATGATCATGATCAGCTGAGATTCGAAAATGAAGTTTTAAATTCTGATTCTGTAAATCTTGACTGTCTAAATCCTTACAGTCTAAATCCTGATACTGCAAACTCTGATGGATTAAACTCTGATGTTATTGAAACTGTTGTGACTACGCCAAAGGAAAATGCACCTGTGCAGGGGGAGCATACTGAAGATCCAACCACATCTCAAGAAGCATCAAAACCTATAACAGGCTCTTCAAAATCTGACTCATCAAGTTCTTATGAGCCAAGTTCTGGAAACTCAAATTCTGAAGGATCCAACTCAGAGAGGATAATTTTAGGGGGAGCATCATAAAATGTTGATGGAGAAAACATGGATCATGGGGGAGCATCTAGTTCTAGAGATAACCTTCCTCTGCAAGGAAGTGGACAAAAGCACATACACCTGACTTAATTATTGGAAATTCTGATGCAGGTGTCAGAACTAGAACAGCTACATCAAATGAATGTCTCTATCATTCTTTTCTTTCTCAGACAGAACTAAAGAAAGTGGAAGAAGCTCTTCAAGATGCTGATTGGGTGCAAGCAATGCAGGAAGAGTTAAATGAATTTGAAAGAAATAAAGTCTGGACCCTAGTGCCAAAACTAAAGAACAGGTCTGTTGTTGGTACAAAGTACGTGTTCAGAAACAAAACTGACAGTGATGGCATAATTACAAGGAATAAAGCAAGGCTGGTTGCAAAAGGATACTCTCAACAGGAGGGAATTGATTATGATGAAACATTTGCACCAGTTGCTAGATTGGAAGCCATAAGAATATTTTTGGCTTATGCTGCTCACAAGAAGTTTAAAGTCTTTCAAATGGATGTGAAAAGTGCTTTTCTCAATGGAGAATTGGAAGAGGAAGTATATGTTGAACAACCTCCAGGCTTTGTATATCCCAAATTTTCAAATCATGTCTACAGACTTGACAAAGCACTTTATGGCCTTAAGCAAGCTCCAAGAGCATGGTATGAGACATTAGCTCAGTTTCTTCTGGAAAGTGGATTTAACAGAGGGACTATTGACAAAACTTTATTCTACCTCAACCATGGAAAGGACTTACTTTTAGTGCAGATATATGTTGATGATATCATTTTTGGTTCTATAAATGACAGACTTTATAAGAAGTTTGTCAAGCTGATGCAGTCAAGATATCAAATGAGTATGATGGGAGAACTTAACTATTTTCTGGGCCTTCAAGTCAAATAGAATGATGAAGAAACTTTTATTTGTCAATCTAAGTACACCAGAAATTTGTTGAAGAAGTTTGGAATGCAAGATTGTTCAAATGCATCCACTCCTATGGCCACTGCAACAAAGTTGGATAAGTATACTGGTAAATCAGTAGATATTACTGATTACAGAGGTATGATTGTCTCATTACTCTATCTAACTGCAAGTAGACCTGATATCATGTATGCTACATGTCTTTGTGCAAGATTTCAAGCAGATCCAAGAGAACCTCACTTAACAGCTGTGAAAAGAATTTTCAAGTACCTTATGGGTACAGCTGATCTGGGATTGTGGTAGCCTAGAGAATCAGACTTTAAGCTAATAGGTTACTCAGATGCAGATTTTGCAGGATGCAAAATTGACAGGAAAAGCACAAGTGGAAGCTGCCAATTTCTTGGAGGCAGATTGGTTTCTTGGTTTCGCAAGAAACAAAAGTCAATTTCCACATCAACTGCAGAAGCAGAATACACTGCTGCATGAAGCTGTTGTGCACAGATTCTTTAGATGAAGAATCAGTTACTGGATTATGGTTTAGAATTTTCTAAAATCCCTATTTACTGTGATAATCGAATTGCTATTGCTATGACAGGTAATCCAGTTCAACACTCAATGACAAAGCACATCAGCATTAGGTACCACTTCATAAGGGAACATGTGGATGAAGGTACAGTGGAATTGCATTTTGTTCCAACAAATCAACAACTAGCAGATATCATCACAAAACCACTGTGTGAAGCTACTTTTACAAGATTGGTAAATGAACTTGGAATGGTTTCAGGTTCTTTCTCTAAATCTGCCTAGTTTATGTTCTGATACATCAGACTTTATGATCAGTATTTACAGATATTACTATCTTTATGTATTATGCACTTAAATTGAAATTTGCTTAAATGTTGATTATTGTCTGATGTGAATTTCTAAACTCTGATAGTGATATGAATGTTTCTGTGACTATTCAATCCAATGAGGATAACTATGCTAGATGCTGACCTAGTAGTCTTTAACATACTAAAGATCCCATGTATGAAGTAATTGTTTATGTGGAAATCTTTTAACACAAGCAAATTCTGATATTGAGCTTAGTTAAGTTTATTTTGTGTATCTTATTACTAAGTCAAAAACTAGAATAGTGTTTCTTATCTGTTAAGTTCTGATGTTAGTAAATCTGATGGATGTACTAAGTGCTGATAAGCCTCACTTATCAAAAGAAAAAGAAAAGAAATAAATATCAGGTACTCCTTTGAGATCTAGAGTAAAAATGTGGAAGGGAAGACCCAAGTGCATTGCTGGTATTAAGTAATATGCATTAGAAAAGCAAAAAAATTTCTTGGTGACTTTTCACACTCTATAATTACTGGAGAAATACTCTGATAACAGCATAAATTCTGATAAGCAGTCGTGACTCACTTACACTGAGAAGCCACTGTAAAATAGAATTTCATAAGATGCATAAAATAAGCACAAAACAGTTGAGGTGGACTCATGCATTAACTCATTCTACAGTAGACTTCAGAATAATGACATATTTTGAACAAAGTTCTTAGTTATGCCTTATTTCTAAGATGTACTGAAGTGAATCAGACTTTACTCTTTGTCTGATATTTAGCTTAATGCACTGACATACACTCCATATGAATCATGAAAATTACTGTGGTGATAAATGTTGTTTTAGATGAACAGTTTAAGTGTCAGTTGCATAAATTCTGAGGACAAGTTCTGATGGAAGTTCTGATGATTAAGTTCTGATGAAACCATATCAGTATTTGTGTGAAGAATTACAGGAATAAACATTCACTTTTCGAGTTAAGAAGCCATATTCTGATGACTTTTAAATTCTGTTAATAATCAAGTTCTGATGCTAACGTGACAATATTTATTTACTTGGTTTTTTTGTCATTACTTGAACGATCATATTTTTACAGAATATTGGTTTATGTGAGATAAAACAGTCATAATCATTATGGGTTAGTGGTTAGCGTGTGTGTCTTGAAAAACTGCATGCGCACAGTAATTATTATTATATCCCGTGCCCATTAACTCTGGCTTTAGATCTTTTACTGACTGTTATTATTACACATCAGTCTAGGGAGTCGAGGGGTCATTATTTTTACTTGTAATTTTTAACCATTCCTCGCGTCCCTTGGTATTCTATTGGTTATTTAAACCGACTATTCATTCCAGCCAAAACATCTTTCACTTTCTCACAAAATCACTCTCTTTTTATTCTCATCAACAAAAATGGTACGGTTCAACTTGTTCCTGAACTATGAAACCTTTAACATCGAGTTGAGTTGTGATGAATGGCAACAGGAGTGGCATGTCACCGCCATTCCTGAAGAGCTCTGGAACTCAGTTCCACAAGAGGTTCACACAGACCTCTTGTTCTTTTCAATGAAGTACCATCTCCATCTTGATAGGTTGGAAGAGGAAATGAGAGAAGCTCTCCGTCAGTAAGAACGAATCATCCGTCTTGCAGTGCTCTTCGTCTGCAGCAGAAGAAGCTAGTCGTTAGGTCATCTTAGCTTAGGACTACGGCTGTTGATGTTAAGAATCATAGAATAAGACTATCTTGTAATTTTTGCATGTAATTGATAAATTTCATGAAATATACTCATCTGATATATCAATGAAATTTTCTTTAATTGCAAGATTTGTTCTTTGTTTCTCAAATTATGTGACTGTGCATGTTTAATTGCAATTTATTAATCTTTACTTCATCGATTTTTAATTTTATTTTGTGATGAATGTTTTGATTAAATTCTGTTGATTTGAGGAAATAACTGAGGAACAAGTTCCCATATCAGAAGATGTTGTTGTAGAAGCTGAGAAGGTCTCTTCTTAGAAAGATACTGTAACTGGGAGTTATAGGCCCCTTAAAAGGCTTAGAAAGTTAAATTTTGATGATAAAGCTCCTACAGTGTCTCCACCTTTAAAGAAATTAAAGAAACAGAGAGCTCACAGGGACATAGTTGAGTCAGATTCAGAGGATGTGGTGGAAGCAGCTAAGGAAGGGGGTCAGGAATCTCTGATCTCAACAGAACCAATTATTATTGAATCACTTCCTTCTACAGAACCAGAAACTGCTCAAGACAGAGTGCCTACACCTCCTGTGTCACCTATAATTGAACAAGTACATACTAAAGACCCAGGTACAAGTGCTGAAATGGATATTCATAACTTGATTATGCCTGAGGTTTTGTACTTGGAAGCTCCAGCAATTCAACTCACTCCACCAACACCAATTTTGGATGTTGATCAGAACTTGGCTGCAGATCAGAATTTAGAGGATGATGTTGAAGCCTCTATAGCCTCACATACTGCTATTTTATCAGAGGATGCTGATACTGCAGGATCTGCAAGTTCTGATGCTGCCAATGAGGAAACTACTGGTGAAGCTGCTACTAATCTAAATGTTGATGGAGCTGGTCCATCAGGACATGCACCTCAACAAACAGTTAATAAAGCTGATCTAATCAAGAAGTTTGTTAAGGAAGCACCAGTACCTTGGAGTGAAACTCCTAGAGCACAGGAGTGGACTAAGGAATGGAACTCAGTTAGTTTTGTTCCTAAGGAAAAGATTCTTGCTGAGCATCTGGCAAAAGCTGATGAAATGCTGATAAATGATGATTTCAAGACACAGCTGAGAGTTACTGCATTGAGTACTAGGCACCTTCAAGGTCAATACTCAACAACTCATGCCAAGGTGAATAAAATTCAAGAAACCTTGATCCAGCAAGACATGAATATGAAACTTGAAAAGAACAGATTTTTAAACCCTGCCTTTGACAGAATTGCCTATATTGAGAAAACTCAGGAGAAGCAACAAACTCATATTGATGAAATTCCAAAGAATCAAGCTTCTCAGCAAACTCAACTCAATGAGATCCAATCCTCAGTGGAATTGCTTGTCTCTCTTCTTTTACCTGCTGATGCCAAAAAGGGGGAGAAAGTGATTAAGTCCAAATGCAAATCTATTCAGACACTGAAGGGAAAGGATGATGGAAATGATGACCAGGGAAACTCTGATAAGGGTAGAGGTAAAGGTCAAGGCAAAGGATTTTCATCAAGTAAAGCTAGAATTACAAGTCAAGGAACAAGTTCTGATACTGTGAACATCTGGAACTTGATGAAGAAATTTCAAAGGAATTATTTCTTAAAGAAAATCCAGGAATGGACTTTGAGAGTCTAAAGGAAGAAGAAGCTAGACTCAAAGCAGAAGGTGTCAAGACAAATCTAAAGCTTTTGTTGTTGAAAAGAAATTTCCAAAGCCTAAGGGTATTGTGATAAAGGAATGAACAAATTATGAGGAAACCAAAGCCAAATCACAAGTGGAAATAGATTCAAGGTCCAAGGGAAAAGAAAAAGTTGATGAACCTGTAAAGGTTTATATGCCAGTCATGGATGAAGAAATAACTGAAGATGATGCTAGTCTTACTCTGATGACAAAGAAGATTTCTCAAACAACCTCTAACATGGCTCATGTTGTTTAGAGTCAAGATGTAGTAAGTTCTGATATGACAGTGAAGCAAGCAACCTCTGACATAGCTCAAGTTGACTTGATATCAGAAGATAAGGAAAAGGAAATCTCTGACATTGCTCATGTTAAACTTTCAAAGATACTCCTACCAGGATTCACCAAAGCTAAACAGACTCAACCTTTGAAGACTGCAACAAGTGGTTTTGAAGCAAGAGTTGTTATAGGAAAGGAAGCAAGAGATAAATCAGGATTGGGTATTTCTGATGAAAGAAGATTACACAACACTACCAATGATCCAACTTCCTTAAGTGAACCAGGAATAGGAGCAACTCCTGAGAGATTGAATCAACTTGAATCTGTACAAATGGTTTACCATTCTGTTTTGAAGGAACATATCTTGTTATATTTTATGACATATGGAAGGGTATACCATATCAGGCAGAATGCTATTCCACTGAAGTATTTTGAAGAACTGGAACATGTTCTATTCCTACTTCAAGTGAGAAACAGATTAACAAATAGTGTTGCAGGTTATTTAAAGTCACAAATTCAAAGACAGAAGAAGCTTTACTTTGTAAAGTCTGACAACACATATTGTCCTAAGTATAGAGATCACAAAGATGATATTGTTGAAATGAAGCCTAACACTGCTAAGATTATAACTACTTTTCTGGGTTATAAGGCTCTGGAATTCAATCTAGAGTCTGACAAGGCATATCTGATCAGACTAGATTAGGAGATAAGAAAAGCTAAGATAAATGATCTCAGAGCAGCTATTTTTCAAACTGGTGAAGATACAGCTGAATTGATAAATGCAAAAAGGAGGATGGTCAATGAACTTGAATATGCTGAGAGATGTTTGTTGAAGAACTATCTCAGAACAACTCCTGACATCAAAGAGATCAGAAATAGAAGCCAAGTCAAAGATCTACAACTGCTTAAATTCTGAAGTGCATACAGACTGAAGCTGTTATCAGACTTTGATGATGGTAAAGCTATAAGGACTATAAGTTGTAGTTATCTAGTCAAATTCTCATGCATTTGTACTTAATGTTTTTGACATCATCAAATATCTGTTGAACTTGTATATTATGCTAATTTACAAGTTGGGGGAGATTGTTAGATATATTTGTGATGTCATGGCTAATATGATTTGTGTTTAAGTTTTCAGATCTTACTTAACAGGACAAATCAGTACTTAACTGGAAATCAGTACTTATACTGAAGTCAGGACTTAAGATATCAGAACTTAAGTTATCAGGAGATATTTATCAGGAGATAATATCAGGACTTAAGGAGACTTTCAGATAAGGCAGGCGGCTGATTGAAAGGAAAGAAGATCAAGACAAACACAAGAAGAGATATGCATGAAGAAATAATTCTATGAAGAATAGAATACTTGGAAGAAAAGAGAACTGATTGATATACTTTAGGAAGCAGAATTATATTCGATATCAATTAGAACATTATCTTGTAACTGTGTAGTATATAAACACAGACATAGGGTTTACACTATATGTGTTATCTTAATCGAAGTCATTATTCTTTGTAACCCTAGCAGCTCTCGTGATAATTTGTTCATCACTGAGAGAGAACAGTTCTTTGTAACAGAGTTTATTGTGTTGAATAAAATCTTTGTTCTGTTACTTGAGTTCTTATATTTGATTTTATTGTAGTAAACACTGTATTCAACCCCCTTTTATAGTGTGTGTTTACCTTGCAGTTCCTCTTCCAGTGCCCCACCTTGTTACAGTGGAAGCAAACAGCTTTGCTCTTGGGGTCTTCAGCTTTTGGTGGAATAGGCTTTTTCTCACCTACTTTCTTCTTCTTGGAAATGTTCTTCTTCCTTTTCTTAGGATTGGAACCTTCACCAACTAGAAGAACTGAGCTCTTCTTAGAGGGAAAATTCGATTCAGCAGTCTTCAACATGTTGTGGAGTTCAGCCAGGCTGACATCCAACTTATTCATGTGAAAGTTCACAACAAACTACGAAAACGAACCCGGAAGTGATTGCAAGACCAAGTCTTGGCTCAGCTCCCCATCCACGGCAAAACTAAGTTGTCCAAGACATTTAATCAAATTGATCATCTTAAGTACATGGTCATTCACAGATGATTCCTCAGACATCCTACAACCGAACAACTCCTTCGATATCTCATATCGAGCTATCCTCCCTGCCACATCATACAACTCTTGTAGATGCGCTAGGATAGTGTGAGCATCCATATGCTCTTGCTACTTCTATAGCTCAATGTTCATGGAAGCTAGCATGATACATTGAGCAACATTTGCATCATCTATCCATTTACGATACACAACATGTTCATCATTATGTGCATCGTCAGCAGGTTCAGCAGGCTTAGGTGAGTCAAGCACATATTCCAGCTTCTCAACCCTGAGAACAATTCTCAAGTTTC
Organism: Apium graveolens; assembly: GCF_009905375.1. NCBI lineage: Eukaryota > Viridiplantae > Streptophyta > Magnoliopsida > Apiales > Apiaceae > Apium > Apium graveolens. The sequence continues at coordinate 62,706,571 of NC_133648.1, read as the reverse complement.
GAAGCCAGTCAGCAAAATTAGGACCAGTCAACTTGTGAGCATCTAGTATGCTCCGGAGTGATAGTGCAGAAGACATAACGTATATAGTAAATCTGTAAATGATGAACACATAACAACACTTAGCAAATATTCAATTTCATTTCAAAATACTATATGAATCGGGTCTTTATTCATAAGTGGCTCCCACTAGTTTAACTAATTTATACAACCCCCTTAAGTGAAAAATTAAGCATTCATAATGCTAGTGGGAATAGGGATCCTACATTCCATCACACAACCTCGGCTATAGCACGAAACGTCATGTGATGTTCAATAGGCAGACAACTCTTGTCAATTATATCTTATGTTATTCCCTAATAAAACTTTAGCCTCTTGAATAATTGAGTCACGACTGTAGCACGACAGACTCAATATTCTAAGTTAAGTCTAACCCAATATTTTGTACAATTGAATAAGTCTCCAATGGCCCACGACTGCAGCACGTAACGACCTTTAGATTCTAATTCAATGTACACATCTCTATGTAATAGACAAGTATTTCTTATTTCAAAATCAAAGCCCTCGGCTGTAGCACAAAACGACAATGATTTAAAAATAAGAACCACTTTCTACCATGTTGGAAGGCTATGATCGACACAAGCTCGTTGTGTCATTGGCCAATTACTACTTAATATTATTTAATTTTAGAGGGATTATATTATGTTACAATCATAATCATATTATAAAGAGATTCTTCCTTTTAAATTAGGTATTTCAAATCAATAATCGATAATCAGATGATTCCCAGATCGGGGGTAGCACTGTCAAGAGGCGTCACTTAATACCCTTTTCTTACAGATCGAAATCTGCTTTTGACAGAATCATCCTTTCTCTCAAAATTGAATATTCATATTTAATTACGTGTTTTATAAAAACAAGAATCTCATGATTGTATTCATAATATTATTGTTAAGGCAAGAAACGATTCTTATTTTAGATTTTCTAGAGCACGCCTTATTTTGATTTAAGTTCACCTAAATCTATCATCGCATGGTAAATATAGGCATATATCTCATATATAAAAATAAATCAACAAGTAAGCATGCAAGTAATATCATGTCACATATTGATATAATGATGTATGGATTTATTATAGCATTTAAAAGTAATTAAAACAATTAAAACATGCTTTAAAACACTTTTGGGAATATAAACAGTTCAAAAATTTTATATAAAAAATATTTGACCACTACATTAGATCCGTCTCGGAAAAACGAATCCAACGATATATTGCACATCCAAAACGGAGTTACAAAACTCCCAAAAAATCAGATTTAATGTGGACAGACGGGCTGTAACGCATTACCGGAACGTGTTACAAGGGTTGTAACGCATTCCGGTGATGCGTTACAACACTGTTAATCCATTAATGTGTTAAGTTTTTAATATATGCAGCAAAAGACTTTTTATCAGAGTTTATGTTAACATCCTTACTATCAGTATTTATACATGGAGAAACAGATTTTGATTTAATTAAAGAGGGTTTCATTTTATAATAATCATAATACTAACTGTGATACTCTTTACATGTATAAATAGAATTCCAAACACTACCACAATGAAAACAAGGACTCTCTGGTTTATATCTAACTGTTTTATTCCTAAACTCTGATTTGGAAGGAACTACATTTATCTTTTTATTCTTCTTGCAAGAATTAGCAAGATGTTTAGTGCTACCACAGTTTGAACAGGTCTTTCTAGGTGTATTAGGAGGGATTACATAATTTCCATTCTTATTAACACTTACCTTGCCATTCTTATTTTTCCTAGACCTTTTCCTCTTGTCTTTCATGTGAAGATCCTTCAGCTTTTGCTTAAGCTATTTCTGAGTCATTGAACCAATATTTACTGATTTTGCGTGAACTTGTTCACTCTTATCAGTAATTAAGTTGGATCTAGGTGTTGAGGTTGTACCTTCCTCATGGATTGACTTAACAGTATTAGCACTTGGATTAAACTTAATGGTCTTTATCTGAACCTTGTTCAGTTTGACCTTGCTATCAGTTTTTATTGGTTCTATTTTTACAGTTTCTTTTCCACTTTTCTTATCAGAATAAGATTTAGCGGAATATCCTAATCCTAATCCCAACATCCATTCTCTAAAATTTCCTGAGTTTTCTTTCCTCAGTTAGTTCAAAGTTTAATAACTTCTCTTTCTTTAGCTAACTCCTTCTCTAGATAAGCATGATTTTCTAAAAAAAAATCGTTAACATAAACAACATTATATCTTTCTTTTTGAATTCCTAGCATGGAAAGCAACTCAATTTCTAGATGATCATTCCTTTTCTTTAACACAGAGTTTTCACTCTTGATTCTGTTATTCTCTATGGTTTGATCCCTATAACTAACATGTAGAGTCTTAAGAAATAATCTTAATTCATAGATATCATCAGTATCAAAAGTAAGAATAGTCTGAGGTACCATTAATTCAGCATTGTCAGCCTCAGTATCAGCTTTTGCCATGAGAGTATAATTGACTCCATCATCTAGATCTGATGAATCATCCCAGTTTCTCTTCTTTGAGATCAAAGCTTGTTTATTCTCAGCTATGGGTTTTCTGCAGTCAGCTGCAAAGTATCCAATTTCATCACAGTTGTAACATCTCTCTTTTGACTTGTCAGGTTTTCCAGATCTAGATTCCTTCCTATCAGTGTTTCTTCTATTGTTCCTCTTATCAGAGTTTGAGGAACTGGAACCTTTTCTGGAAAATCTTCTCCCTTTCTTAAAGTTCTTGTAGACCATCTTCTTGAAGCTTTTTACCAGTAGGGCAGCCATATGATCCATGTCTTCATTGATATTATGATCACTGTCAGTATCTGATTCAGTATCAGTATTTGAGTCATCATCAGAATTTGATGATTCAATATCTGACTTTGCAATCATGGCTTTCCCTTTGGAGTAGCTTTTCCTCCTAGCTTTCTCCTTTGGCTTCTCTTCAACCTTGAGTGCAACTGGTCTAGATTTAGATCATCTCCTCTTGCTTCTTTGCTCCATTTCTAGTTCATGAGTTTTCAGAAATCCATAGATCTCATCTAGAGGTGTGTCATCAAGTTCATAGTTATCTCTTATTGTTGTGACTTTAAAATCCCACTTTTCATGGAGAGCAAGTAGGAACTTTAAGTTTGAATCCTCCAAATCATATTTTTTGTCGATAAGGGATAAGTCATTCAGCAACTTCAGAAATCTGTCATAGAATTCAGTTAAGGACTCATTGTCTCTTGAGTCAAAGTGCTCATATTCTTGAGTAAGTATTATTCTCCTGTTCTTCTTGATAGAGGTTGTACCTTGATACTTTACTTCTAAAGCATTCCATATCTCTTTTGATGTCTTACATCCAATAACTATATTGGACATAACACTATCAAGACTGCTGTGCAGGATGTGTCTGACCTTAGCATCCTTCATGATAGATGAGAGATCTTCAGGAGTATAGTCCTTCATGTCTTTTTCTATCATCTTCTCTGGTTCTCCTGCAAGAGAAACAGCTGCCTTCATTGGTTTATGAGTACCATCATAGATCCTGTTTAGATATTCAAGATCTGTGGCTTCCAAACAAATGGCAATCCTGACTTTCCAGATTGGATATTCATGTATTTTCAGGATAGAAACCTTGATCGATTCATACCTACTCATGTTGTTGCTTATCTGTGATGTGGCTGGAGGTGGTGGCTTCAGATTCTGTGTTTCTTCTTCTTTGTCTTCCATTGTAGATTGATTTTTCATATCTTAAACTGTTTGTACGTTAACAGCAAGCTCTGATACCAATTGTTAGGCCCTTAATCAACTTTAGAGGGGGGGTTAATACAGTTAATACAATCAATTCGACAAAGTCTCAACAGAATCAACAGTTTTTATATTAACAGATAAAAACTGATTACAAATGTACTCTCTCAAAAGGATGAACAAATATCCTTGAGAGCTTCTAGATTATGCGAAAGATATAATAATGTCGCAATGCTTATAGTATGAACCTAATATATGCTTTATATAGAGCACAGCTACACAATATATAAGGAATCCTATTCTATCAACAACAAGGAAACCTATACAATGCTTCTGAGATAAAGTTCTTCACCGCCTTGAGTCCTGTTTCCTTTTCCTTATTGAAGATCAACTGATGTGACAAATACTGATTACATCATCAGTTGACATCATCATCCGTCGATATCATCATCCGTCGATATCATCATCCATTGACATCATCATCATCCGTTGATACATAAGTTTTTTGATGTGAACTTTTCATAGTTTCTGCTTGATATCATCAATTGCTCCTAACAGTGTATGAGTAGTATAAGAAGAAAACTTTTAATTATTTTGCAACTACTCTTAATTCTATTGAATACAAGTTGATGTCTCATTCAATTAAGACTAAACTAGGTATGCATCTATACTATAATGTAATAATCAAAATAAGATAAATTTTGGTTCAATGGTTATCCCCGTATTTTAATTATTAAAAATTAAAAAAATAGTGTTATACACATGATAAAATGCTAAATTGTTAAACTACTTACAAATAACCTCCTTTTCTGCTAAACTACGACCAAAACTTATCTTACTACTAATGTACAACTACATCTTCTCCCTAATTATTTTTATTATAAATTTATAATTATCATATTTTTATAAATATTTTATAATTATTATATAATTGATAAATAAAATTTCAAAAATATTAAATGGAACCTGTGCATTGCACGGGATTTAAATTATTATAAACACAAAGAAAAGTGGTCATTATCTTTTAAAGTTATAGTTGAATGTCAATAAAGTAATAATAAATAAAATAATTACTTTACTAAAATAATATTTTAATCCGGTTCCAATAAAAAGAAATCAGTGTATTTCAAATCCTGTTAAAATAATAAAAACACTGAAGTAAGTAAATTTTTTATGCAATTCCCACCGTATAAATTTATAAGGTTTAACTTTATATACGGCATGATAGTAATTGAGATAGAACCACTCCTTATTTGTTCATATCACTATCAATTTATTCCTACCTGGTGCAAGAAGCAAAATTAATTTATTTTATACTAGTTGGCACAAGAAGACTAAATTTATTTTTTATGTAAGCCAAAAACCTACATGGAGGGAAGAGTAACTAACCTTTGTTAGTAAAAACTATTTATATGGAGATTATGTGGTTTATAAGTCTCCAACAATCAGTGTAAGTTTACAAAACAATACAAACTTTATGACATACAAATAGTGTAAATTTTTCAATGTATTGTTTAGGAAACAATACAAACTTTCTAATTACACTACAAGAAATATGACCATTTGCGACTGAAACCTTGCGACAGAATAATTGGGCGCGTCACTTCACGACATAATACGTCAAATCGTCGTAAGTTTTTACGACAAAATGCAAATTCGTCGCAAGAATAATGTTTTGCTAATAAATTTTGGTGTCATCCATTTAAATATAAGGGAAAATTATATAAAGTTATTTAAATATTAGGACGATTTATACGTTCCATCGTAAGGTGTATATTTATGACAAAAAGCTTGTGATGAAAAGTTAAGATTGTAAAACTCAGGACGAAATTTAAAAACCGTCATAAGTAGCAGAAGCGGTAAAATCTACTTTTTTGCCAAAATTTTGGCGGTAAATTCAAATTTTCTCAAAATTTTGACGTAATGTAACTTATGACGGATTCCGTCGTTAGTTTACACATGATTTTTTGTTTTTTTAAAAAAAATATTTTTCAACGATCCAACCGTACGGATATTACTATATATTAATTTTTATACTCTCGCCCTCCTCCCATTCGTGAAGCTGCATAGAAAAATATAGTCATAAATTTCAAATTTATCTTGCATGAAAGATATTGAAAAATATAGTAAAAGTACTACTCATAAGAATGAGATTCGTTCTGGATTAACAAATTACACTTTTTAAATTATTTACTAAACAATAGTTAGTTGTATTAGTTAAACTGAAGTTTGACTGTTAAAATGGTAAACCAAATAAAATTATTTTGATATGTAACTTTGGTTATATCACTAATATGTATATGTATATATATTGAAATTCATACGGTTGGATCGATGAAAAATATTTTTAAAATAATCGAAACAAAAATTCAAGACTAAACACTAGTTAGTTGTGCTAGTCAAACTGAAACTTGACTGTTAGAATGGCAAACCAAATAAAATTATTTTGATATGAAACTTTGGTTAAATCACTAATATATATATCTACTGACATCCATATGGTTGGATCATTGAAAAATATTTTTTTAAAAATCGAAACACCAATTCAGGATTAAACACTAGTTAGTTGTACAAGTCAAACTCATGCTTGACTGTTAAAATGGCAAACCAAATAAAATTATTTTGATATGTAACTTTGGTTATATCACTAATATATATATATATATATATATATATTTACATCCACATAGTTGGATTGATGAAAAATATTTTTAAAATAATCGAAACACAAATTCAGGACTAAACACTAGTTAGTTGTATTAGTCAAACTGAAACTTGACTGTTAAAATCGCAAACCAAATAAAATTATTTTGATATGTAATTTTGGTTATTTCACTAATATATTAATATATATAACTATTGACATCCATACAATTGGATCGATGAAAAATTTCCTTAAAATAATTGAAAAATAAATTGAGGACTAAACACTAGTAAGTTGTACAAGTCAAATTTATGCTTGACTGTTAAAATAACAAACCAAATAAAATTATTTTAATATGTAAAATTGGTTATATCACTAATATATATATATATATATATATTGACATCCATACGATTGGATCGATGAAAAATATTTTTAAAATAATCAAAACACCAATTCAAGATTAAACGCTAGTTAGTTGTACTAGTCAAACTGATGCTTGACTGTTAAATGGAAAACCAAATAAAATTATTTTGATATGTATGTATATATAGAACTAATATATATATATATGTATATATATCTTTTTACATCCATATGGTTGGATCGAAGAAAAATATTTTAAAAAAAAATGAAACACTAATTCGGATTAAACACTAGTCAGCTGTAATAGGCAAACTGAAGGTTGACCGTTAGAATGGCAAACCGAATAAAATTAATTTGATATGAAAATTTGGTTAAATTTTACCGTTAAAAATATTTTATTAAAAATAAATTCTGAAATTATAAAATATTATGTTAATTATCTTTATTTATTAATATTTTAATGTTAAAAAAATAATCTTTTGATCATTGAAAATAGTAATTTAGTAATAGTAATTATCATTATTCATTTTTTTGTTTTTAAATTAATTCCGGCAAGCTTGTGGGCCCAAGATGATAACTTACGACATACTGGTTGTCATAAATTAAGGATAGAGCGACGGAATATACCGTCGAAAGAAAAGTGGGCTCCACTTCCCTAACTTTCGACGTTTTTCTTAACTTTGTGATGAAATGAATACTTACGACGAAATGGTTACTTATGACGAAATATGTACTAGTGACAAAATTGTGACTTGCGACATAATTGATACTTATGACGAAATGGTTACCTGTGACGAAAATCTGAACTTAAGACTTGAGAAAAAATGTCGAATATTTTTCATCGTAATTGGGAAAATTGCGACAAATTGTAGTATAAAAATTCCGTCGAAAATGGGCATATTTCTTGTAGTGCTAATAACATACAAATAATGTAAATCTTTTCAATTTAACCCCTCTCTCATCTTTGTAAATAGGTAAAATACTAAATTTTGGTACTCAACTGAATTAATTTCACTCTTGACTTGGGATTCCCTACCAACACATAAGAATATAAGATTAATTTTTTTAATTTAACTTCTTTAATTTCGGTTATGTCGATTACCCATAACAACATAATTTAATATTATTATTTATTTATAATACATTATCATCCTATTGAATTCTCTACAAGTACTAATTAATCAATTCAATATTTTTATTTATGTCTGCTTCGCATGTATTATGGAAGATCAATTTTCTATGAATATTACTTTTATAGTTTTAAAATTTTTAATTTTGGGTTGTGCTTGCACAAATTATCAACTAGTTACAAATATTTTTGTAAAGTCAACTATGAGAATTCTATACGAGAGTCCACTTAACAAATTTATTCGTATTTGAATTAAAAATTATCACCAAAATATCTCATTTACAAATTAATTGAAAATCCCTACGAAAAACATTTGGGTGCCATAACCGTTTCTTCTAAAAAACGGTTGATGCGCATTTTCGGCTCTAGCATCTCACGATGCCCATATTTAAAATATGTATCACATGCTAAATAAGGAATATGAAATCTGTGTAAGGCCAGAATTGTGGTATGAAGGGACATGAAATTAAAAATACGCATTTTAGATCATCACCCTTTAAATTTTCATACTTCGAACAAATATTATAATACACATGTAAAATAATTCATAATTTATAGTCATAATTTGCTTTAAACGATTATATTCTAAATTTATATTCAATTAATATTATAATATGGCTACAAGTTATTACTACCACTCGGTTAAATGTTTATTAAAATTAATTTTGTACAATAAAACTATTAAATTAATATTAATAATATGTTACTTTAGAAAAAATACAATTTGACACCAAAATAAGCATCCAAACTATATTTAATTATGTATATTTTTTATTATATAATACAACGGATTGAAAAAATTTAGATAGATATACATTTTTATTAAACAAAATTTTTAAGTAAATATATTAATTTATATTAATACTGAACTTATAGAGATTTATAATATACATATAGATATATAATTTCCAATATTTAAAAAAGTATATATAATTTATGTAATATATATAGGAGAATGATCAAATAGAAACTAAAATTAAAATAAAAACTAAAAAATAATCTAAGCCGTTAGATCAATGTAATCTAATGGTTCCCCTAAAAGCACCGCACCCAACTAATATGCACCCTCCCACACACAATTTCAGCTTTTTCACTTCGTTTTTAATTTAATTTATCTCGTCAAACGATAATTTTTTTAAAAATCCGACTTTATTGTATTTTTCTCCATCCCTCAACGATCGATTTGCATATTATAGGTGTTATGTTTTGAAGTAATTTAAAAAAAATGATTTCTAGTTTCTATTCTAATACTGGTTTCTATTAGAGTAGCCCCTATATATATATTTATTTATTTATTTATATATAGGGGCATGATCAAATACATATAGGGGCATGATCAAATACAAACCAAATTTAAAATAGAAACTTAGAACTAATCTCAACCATTAGACCAACCTAATCTAATGGCCCCTTAAAAGCACCCCACACAACTACTCTGCACCCTCCCACATCCAATTTCAGCTTTCCCCTCCGTTTTTAATTTGATTTTTCCTGACAAATTGTAAGTTTTTTATAAAATCCGATTACACTATATTTTTCTCTATCTCTCAACGATCGACTTGCATTGTTGTGTATATCTTGTGAACTTGATGATTTCATTAACAAAACACCTTGGTAGATTTTACTTAGTGAAAAATGTAGCACTCGACGGATAAGGATTATAGTCCCGACAGATGACTCAATATAGTCCCGACGGATGATGATTTATTATCCATCGAGTGAGTAGCTTATGTAACAATAAGTCTGTAGCACATTTCTGCATACACATTGTTTAGATTATGTAAGTAGTACTTAAGTCATGTTGACTTTAACTAGATATGTAGAATAGGTTGATTAATTGTACATAAATGATGTCTCGTAATCCTGCATAAATGAAATGAAGTCAAGTGCCAGATTGCTACCCGACGGATAATCAACAATGTAATTCGACGGATGATCAACTAGACAACCCGACGGATAATCATGAACTCGACGGATGATCATGAACCCGACGGATAAAGAATTCAAACATCTGTTGACAGTTTCAAAGATGCTGGAATGCAGTAATGAAGTAGCATAGTATTAGACTTGATAGTTTTTGTTTTATTATCTTGTCTTATTGCTTTGTAATCTTGGTGATATATAAACCAAGAAGCAGCAAATAGAACAACTAACTAAGCAACCAAGAGAGAAACATTTATAAGCAGTATTCTTAGCATTTCTCTGCATTCTTAGTTGTTCAACATTTGTAAGCAGCTGTGAGCTTTTTGCTACACAGAGTTCTCTCGATATATATTATATATCTCTGGTGGATACATTCAAATCCACCAGAAAGTTTTTAAAGACTAGTGTTTTTAATTACTTGTGTTTTGATTTATTTGAAGTTATTATTCCGCACTCTGCAAATCAATTCACACTGATATATATATATATATATTTAAGTTAGAACAATTTTATTTAAGAAAAAGTTTTAAGAATTCCATTCAACCCCACTTCTGTAATTCTTGTTGAATTGTTAAGGGACTAACAATTGGTATCAGAGCAAGCTCTTGATAAACAAAGAGTTTAAAGATCAACAAAACAGCAAGATGAACAAGAAGGATGTTGGAGTCAAGATTCCTTTTCAGGATAAAGATAATTACCATCATTGGAAGGTAAAGATGCATCTTCATTTACTTTCTCAAGATGAGGCCTATGTAGATTGCATAGAAAGAGGTCCTCATGTACCAATGAGAGCTGCAACTGGAAATGAGCCATCAGTCCCCAAGCCAAGGCATGAATGGTCATTGAACAAGTCAGGAAAGATAAGAAGGCCATGAATATCCTGTTCAATGGAGTTGATGGTGATATGTTTGACAACATCATCAATTGCAAAAATGCCAAGGATGTTTGGGATACTATACAGATTATCTGTGATGGCACTGAGCAAGTTGGAGAAAATAAGATACAGCTACTGATTTAGCAATATGAGCATTTTTATAGTGAAGAAAGTGAGTCTCTCACTGACATTTTTAGTAGGTTTCAAAAACTACTAAATGCTCTAAAGCTACATGGAAGGGTTTATCAGACAAAAGACTTCAATCTGAAATTCCTTCGATCTCTTCCAAAGGAATGGAAACCAATGACAGTCTCATTAAGAAACTCTCAAGATTATATGGAGTTTACTTTGGAGAGACTGTATGGCATCCTGAAGACTTATGAGCTTGAAATAGAGCAAGATGAGAGGATGGAGAGAGGAAAGAAGAAAGGAGGGTCCATTGCACTAGTTTCTGAGTTAGAGAAAGAGGAGGAGATGAAGATGGAAGCTGTTGAGTCAACTTCAAGGGTTTGTGAAAACAAGGGCAAGAGGCTGGTAGCTGAAAATGAAGATTCTTTGAGCCAAGATGACATGGAGGATATTGATGAACATATAGCATTTCTTTCCAGAAGATTTGCCAAGCTCAAGTTCAAGAAGAACTTTGGAGCAGCCAAGCCAAATAGAAACATGGTGGATAAATCAAAATTCAAATGTTTCAAATGTGGCTTGGCAGAGCACTTTGCCAATGAGTGTAAAAAGTTAGATTCCAACAAAAAGAAGTTTGAGCCTGTGGATTATAAACAGAAATACTTTAAGTTGCTCAAACAAAAGGAAAGGGCTTTCATTACACAGGAAAATTATAACGACTCGTATACTTTTATATTATTTAAAAGTGTAATTATTAAATAAATAGTTAAATAAAATATGTGTATTGGTTTCGATCGCTATGTGTTATTTTATTATGATCCCTGTGTGAATTAAGGTGTACCGGGTTGTTTGTGTAATTAACTATTGAGTTGTATCGAATCGTTTTCACTTTTAAAAGTGAATTTAGTGCAAATTTATTTGCATAAATATTTGGAATGTCTCTAAAATTATTTTTATGGTTTCATAATTACAATAATTATTTTTGGGATTTTATAAAATTTAGAAATCAATATTTCATCAATTATTTAACTCTATATGATTTTCTGATTACATTTATTTGAAAAATCCGTATTTAATTCTAGAATTCTTCAAAAATTATGAAACTCATATTTATTTATGTTTGGAATATTCCGAGAATTTTAAAATTATTTTGGAAATTTTCAGGATTAATTTCACCCGCGCCTTGTTTCGTTAATTGTTAAAAAGCGGGTATAAATTGCGTTTCAAAAATTATTTTAAAATTTTGGGATTTAGGTTTTTATAAACTTCAGGATATTTATAGCATTTTAAGACTATTTTTGTGATTTTCTGAATCTGTTTTAAGTGCAGCCCGATTCGTTAATTGTAAATTTTGGGTCTAAAGTGTGATTCAAAAATGAGTTCAAAATTATGAAGAATTTATTTTTAATAACTATGAATTATCGGTGATATTTTAAAACTATTCTGATAGTTTCCAGGTAAATTTTCAACCGCGAATTATTCATTTTAGTTGCAAAGTTCAGAATAAAAACAGGCTGCCAGAAGAGAAAGTGTATGTATCATGTATTGTACTTGCGTGTCAATTTCTCAGGCTATGCTGAGACACGTGCCGCAATGTTGTGGTTTTGAGGGAAAAAAAGAAAAAAAAACAACCCATCACCCCCATTCCCTGTCCCCCCTCACAACAGCTTCTCCCATCTCTCATTTTCGGTACCTCTCTCCTTCGTTTTCTTTCTGTTTTTCCCTCTCTTTTCTTATTCCATCCCGTATTTCTTTTTCTCTGTGTCGTGTCGCCTGTATTTGTTCGGTAAGTTTGCCGCCAGTTTCTACTTTTCCGGCCACCACCGTCGTTCTCTTTCCGGTGGTTTTGGTTTCCGTTGAATCATATGTATATGTGTATATAGATATGCTGCGATTCATTTATTGATTCTTCCCTTTCCCTGTTCGCTTCGAGCTCTCTATTGCTGTTGATCAGTTCTTTTTTTTTCCGGCCACACCCGCGCGTGTGTGCGTGTGGTGTTGGTGCGGCTACTTGATCCTGTCTGTTTGGCAATTGCTTATTATTTATTAATTTATTTATGTGTTTTATGCAGGAATGATATGATTAACATTCGTGAAATAAATTTATCGTTCATGAATTTTATTAATCAATCGGTGAAATCTGTGATTGAAAACCCAATCTGGGTACCTCCGGATTTTACCGCCGTCCGCGATGAATTTCGACGAGCGGACGGTGGGCGATGATGATTTTTATCTGAGTCCTACATTTATTATTTCAATAAAATTAGTTGTAACGTTAATTTTGAAGCGAAAGAAAAATAAAATATGAATAACAATAATTAATAATTAGTTGGTTAAATCGGTGTTTGGGATTTGTGAAATGGATTTCGGTTGTATTGGTGGAATGAATGATTGGATTGTTTGTTGTTGTGATTTGACGTCGAGTTGTTCGACGGGTAGGCCGATAAACAGAGGAGGTGCTGCCCGAATTTTTGGAAATTAAATTCAGAAATTTGGGACATACCCTGTAATTATCGGAACGTCGAACGAGTATGAATAAGTATATACGTATATTCTGTGCAGAACATGATTGTATGTTGTGGTGAATATTCTGTTAAAACTCAATAACCCTAATTTCGTAAAATTACGAGTATACGTATTTTCTGGAAACGAACACCAAACTGATTTTCGAGATTGTGAACCCTACTTGTTGCATGTGTTATTGTAGTATACATAATTACGAGTCGGGTTTGAATATCGTTGGGTAGAATTGGTATTGAGGATATGTCAAGCATGCCTAGACGCCTAACTTAGGGTATTTTGGCTCTGTAGGATCTAGTCGAAGGACTCAAGAGTGATATCGAACTAAGGATAACCTAGTGATCAGTCGACAAGCGTAGCAAGGTTCCAAGCGAAGGACCTGAACGCTGAAGTCGGATTCAGGACAGTCTGATAGTAAGGCAATAAGGTCGAGTGTCCAAGTTAGTCCAAGGTCGATTGATAATAGTGGTAAAGCTCTGCAAGGCAAGTACCCCTGACCATTCTTTTATGGTTCAGTATATATGAATAACTAAATGTTTTACTTTCGTAATGGAACAGAAATGTTTTAAGTTATGTATCCCCTGTATTTAAAATGTTGTTTAAAATTATGTTTTGGGGAAATGTAACTTCTGAAAACACCTATCTCTAAACGTGATTTAAACGGAAAAGAGGTTTTGAATAGTGTGTTGTGACAGAATTGCTTTTAACAAGAGATAGGTAAAAGTGATTTTGAAACTGGATAAAACGAATCAGATATTGGATAACGTTGCGTAAGTGGCTAATTCGGTTGCGCGCATTACATAACCGATTAGTCCAGCATAGATAATCAGAGACCTAGCTAGTCTCTGCGGATCCGGTGATTTTGTGTGAAAGCCCGATCAGCTTTCCTAGACATTTTGTGTGATAGCCCGGCCAACTATCCTAGATAATTTGTGTGGAGGCATGATCAGCCATCCCTAGATAACATCCAATATATATATATCTGATTGTGATTTAGTGGTTCCCGTAACGGAACAGATGATTTTGTGGTTCCAGTAATGGAACAAGTGATTTTGAGGTTCCCGGAGAGGAACAAGTTTTTATAGGTCCTATGATGGGACAAGTTTTTTTGGGTCCCCGTAACGGGACAAATGGTTTTATGGTTCCTGTAATGGAACGGAAGGTTTGAAAATGGAAATAGCATGCTAAAATTGAACTATGGTTTTTTTTATGCACAACACACTACTGATGATATTGTTTTGTAGAGCATGCTAGTTTTAATATCCAGTTTATACTTATTTTACATGTTTCTGGCAAGATATGAACTCTGTTCCTATAACTGCTTTACTTTAAACTGTTTTACTTGTTGTTCATATAGTGGTGCTGCTGAGCAAGCAATTGCTCACCCTTGCAGAATATCTTATATGTTTTGCAGATGCCTAGGAGATTCTTGCGCGGTAGTCAGGGCAGAGTTCCGGCTCCTTTTGTGTCAGGCTCCTCTGAGGTAGTTATGTTCAGACCAGATGAGGTCTGTTGAGTTGCTGCATTAAATTAGTGGTCAAGATTGTGTAAGGTAATTTGGGTTGTGTTAGTTGAGTAACCTAAGTCATACTTAAACCTGGAAAAGGTCTTGGTAAAGGGGTTGTAGTTATGTATTATTAATGAGTTGGACTGAATTATGATTGTTAGTATTGTTGTTGGTGACGTCAACTCCTGACCCCGGGGTTGAGGCCTTCACAAAAATGACTGGGCTGCAGATGGTCTGGATGAAGATGAGGATGTCAGCTATGTCAATCTAGCCCTAATGGCCAATTCTGATGAAATAGAGACAAGTTCTTCAAGTAATCAGGTAATTACTACAAACCTTGCACATTTATCTAAAGCTGAGTGTAATGATGCTATAAATGACATGTCTATAGAGTTATATCATTTGCGTGTTACACTTAAGTCTCTTACTAAAGAAAATGCTGAAATTAAAAAAAAACAATTTGTTTTTAAGTGAGAGGAATATTGTGCTAGAGTCTTAGTTCATTGATTTTGAAAAATTAAGAATTGAGTATAAGATTGCCAAGGAGGAATTAACCGAGTCCTTGAAGAAAGAAGAAATTTTGAAGAAGCAACTTGAACGTGAACGGGAGGTGATTAAGGCATGGAAAACATCTATAGATGTTCATGCTCAAATCACCAAAGTTCAAGGAATCGAGTCCTTTTATGATGCAGCCTGGAAGAAGAACAAGGAGAAGCGATAACCAAATTTGGTGGAAGGAGTGCTAACAGATGTAGACTCAATGATGAGGGTCATCCGTCGCATAACAAAAAGGGTTATCTGTCGAGTGATGTAAATCCTCATCCGTCGACTGTGAGCAAGCCTATCAGTAAAGCGAAACTTGTTAAGTTAAATGAAAAGTATGGATCAGTTTCCAAGAATTTTGTTCCAGGAGAATCGAGTCAAGTTAAAAAAGGGAAAAAGGCTAATATTGGTCATATGACTGTCAAGCAATTGAGTGACAGACTTGAGAAGATTGAGGTTAAAACAGAGGCTAAAAAGAAAAATAATAGAAATGGTAAAGTAGGGATTAACAAACACAATAACTACACACCTGATAAATATGCTCCTAGAAAAATCTGTGTCAAGTGTGGTAGTGTAAATCATTTGTCTGTTAATTTCAAATCTGCCATGCCTACTTCCATATCTGTGCCACCTCACTTTCCCAACATGGATGCCATGCCTCCTATGCCTATGAGTGCTATGTCTTCACAGAATATGAATGCACGGTTTGCTAATATGCCATTTTCACCTAATCCCTATTATGCTGCATTTAATATACCACAAATGTCATTTAGCATGCCTTACTAGAATAACATGTTCACTAGTAGCATGTCATTCCCTGTTAATCAAAGTATGCAGGATAATTCTGTTATGATGAATGGTTTCAAAGGCCCAATTCAAATGACTAAGGATGAATCTGAAATCCCCAAATCAAATGAGATAAAGCCTAAGAAACAGAAAAAAAAAGCTAACAAGGCAGGACCCAAGGAAACTTGGGTACCAAAATCAACTTGATTTGATTTTGATGTGTGTAGGGAAATAGAAAGAATCTATAGTACTTGGATATTGGTTGTTCAAGACACATGACTGGTGATTCTACCCTGCTCACAGAGTTCAAGGAGAGAGTTGGCCTAAGTATTACTTTTGGAGATGACATCAAGGGTTATAATGTGGGATATGGCTTGATTTCTAAAGACAATGTCATCATTGAGAAGGTTGCCTTAGTGGATGGTCTCAAGCACAATTTGTTGAGTATCAGCCAGCTTTGTGATAAAGGCAATTCAGTAACCTTCAACTCAGAAGCCTGTGTTGTGACTAACAAGAGGAGCAACAAAGTGGTTCTCACTGGTGCGAGAAAAGGAAATGTATACCTAGCTGACTTCAACTCATCTAATGCAGAATCTGTTACTTGTCTTCTCGGCAAAGCAAGTCCGGATGAAAGTTAGTTATGGCACAAGAAGCTATCCCATCTAAACTTCAAGACCATGAATGAGCTAGTAAAGAAAGAACTGGTTAGAGGCATTCCTCTAGTAGAGTTTTATAAGGATGGATTGTGTGATGCCTGCCAAAAGGGAAAGCAGATTAAAGCATCATTCGGAAAGAAACTTGATTCAACAATTGAAGAACCTTTGCAACTGCTAC
The DNA here is from genome assembly GCF_009905375.1 of Apium graveolens. Classification (NCBI taxonomy): domain Eukaryota; kingdom Viridiplantae; phylum Streptophyta; class Magnoliopsida; order Apiales; family Apiaceae; genus Apium; species Apium graveolens. The sequence continues at coordinate 62,689,557 of NC_133648.1, read as the reverse complement.
ACATGGATTTGTTTGGACCAGTCAATGTGTTGTCCATCTCAAGGAAAAGATTTTTCCTTGTAATTGTAGATGATTTCTCAAAGTTCTCTTGGACATATTTCCTAAAGTCTAAAGATGAGGCTAGTGAAATCATAATCAATCACATAAGGCAAGTCAATAACCATCCTGATTTCAAAGTTAGAAGAATCAGGAGTGACAATGGAACTGAGTTCAAGAATTCTTTCGTAAGAGCATTTTGTGAAGAAAATGGAATTTTGCATGAGTTTTTAGCAGCAAGAACACCACAACAGAATGGAGTAGTGGAAAGGAAGAACAGATCACTTATTGAAGCTGCCAGAACAATGCTTGAACAATCTAAATTGCCAACATATTTCTGGGATGAAGCTGTAAATACTGCATGCTACACTCAGAATATTTCTCTGATCAATCAAGAAAAATGCATGACTCCCTATCAATTGTTCAAGAACAAGAAGCCAACTCTAAATTTTCTTCATGTCTTTGGTTGTAAGTGTTATATCTTAAGAAATCAAACTGATCAGAATGGGAAGTTTGATGCTAAAGCAGATGAAGGAATTTTTGTTAGATATGCTGTTGGTAAAGCATATAGAGTCTACAATCTAAGGACCAACATTATTGTGGAATCAATACATGTTGTGTTTGATGATAAAAAGATTGAAGAACTGCAAGATGGAGACTACCATGAAAGCCTCAAATTTGAACAATGTGGAGATGGTTAGTGATGACAGTGATGATGAAAGTGATCAAGAAATAGTATCAAAGGATAATGCAGAAAAACCCACTACAAATGAAGCACAAAATTCAACATCTGTCGAGTTGCAAAATGCTCCATCCGTCGGGAGGTAATCTGCATTATCCGTCGATAGACAATCAGCTTCATCCGTCGGAACTCAAAATTCACCATCCGTCGGGTTATCAAAAGAAGCTGGAAATCAGAATAGATCACCTATAGAAAGTTCCCCTTTCTCAAATCAAAGATCCACAAACTCAGGGGGAGTTTCTAATAATCAAAACTCAGTCACACATCAAGACAACAATTGTAACACCCCCAAATCCGGGGTCGGGGATCCGGGTTGTCACGAGTTCCATTTCCCTTAATAACACCCAATCTTAATACACAATCAACTACTCTGTACTGTGACCCCACAATAAACACACACACCACAAGTTATAGTCTCAGAGATGAATATCCAAAAATAATCACAAGTCATTTTATTCCACAATTATATGTCAATATACCTTAAAAAGGTTTCTGAATAAATTTACAGTTCTTTGCCATTATTACAATTCATAATTATACATAAGTCTGGTACATCATAAGTTGAAAGCCTAGCCTATTGGTAGTTCCTACCTCAGCTACAGCGACATCAACGCCTATAGGAAACTGCGGAACGTTTCCTAATCGCTTGCGAATCGGGAGCTTGGTCCTGTTCATCTTTTCTATCTGTTGTTGTGTGATGAAAGAAGAAAGCAAGGGTGAGCAGCAAGCCCACCAAAATAATATGTATAATGATTAACAATATATGAGCCTTCTCATAGTACTCATGAAAGTCTTGGTCAAAAGAAATGAACCAAGTTTGATATATTAATGCGATGACGTCGCAAAATATTCAGTATATATACATATATACTTTTCAAAATCTTGGAAGTCCTCTTCCATACATAATATACACAGAGTTCCAGTTTATAACTGTATAAAACTATCGTTGCAAGGTGATCTCATATATCTAACCTTGACTCAACGTTTTTCTGAAAATCTTTGACATGTATAAGATAATCATTTACTAGATATAAGTTTTTAAAAGATGAAGTTACAAGATACTCCAATATACTTATATCTTTTCCAAATACTACTTGAACTATCACCATTCAAGTTATAATTAGTTCAACAGTTCATCACATAGATGAGACTACAAGATAATACTTGAATAGATTCAATCTTTAAAATATCATCAAAATAAAATGAAGTTATAAGATACTTCATTTGATGCAAACATCATTTTGAAAACTTGACCCTGCCAACACTCAACAATTGCCCAACCGTAGCCTTTCTATCGAAGTGCTCTGGGCAGTGTTGCAGAAATATCCAATTGGATGATGAACTCATTACGGGAGTTTGCCGCGCCAGGAAGACCACTTACGATGATCAGTCGTAGTAGTACAATCCCACAATTTTTTACATGTAGAGGAGAACCTGTCGGATTTACTTGTCAACCGAACACTGAACTCCTAAGGAATGGACCGCCTTAGTGGAACTTCCAGGCCATTTGGGCCAATATAATAAGGCTGGGCCGGCGCTACTCGGCCACTTACGCCACTCCTAGTTCAGATGAAATCCATGACTCTGAAACGTAAAGCTCGTCCCCACTTTTCCCAAGTAGAAACTTGTTGATACGCCTCCATCAAGAAGTCGTATCTAGTTGGAAAGGAAAACTCACCGATATTTCCCAGGCGATGCCTGTTAATGGATTAACGTGTTCCAAGAATTTTACTTCCCGAGTGTTGGGTAAGTAATCAAAATTCTTTTATCGAGACAGCAACCTTGTTGCGAATATAAAACACACCACAGAGCCGGATCCCTCAGGTTTTGAGCGAGTATTTAAATCCCCTTTTTTTAAAGGAAGATCTTAAATATAAAAATGAGTTTTGGGATCCGCTCTAACTTTTGAAAATCATTTTAATTACTTGAAAACACTTTAAAGAGTGTTTGGAATGATGCTGATTTAGTGAAGTAAATCAGTCTCAATATAAAAGAAATAACTGAATATTATTATTTAAATAATATTCCCATAAAGAATAATCTTTATAAAATAATTGAAGTAGAAGTTTTAAAACTCTTACTTGAATGAAAATTAAATAATCAAAGATATACTTTATACAAAAGTACTATCTTTATTTGAATATTCGAAAATAAGTTTGATTATCGAAACATTATTCTTTAATAAATTAAATAATATTATTAAATAATAAGCGGAGTCATAATACCTCGAATGAATATTATAAATAATATTCATTAAATAAAATAACTGAGTCATACATCCTCAAATGAATATTCAAGTAATATTCAATAAATAATATAAAGGAGTCATAAGTCCTCGAATAAATATTCAAGATAATATTCATTAATAAAATAAAGATAAAGTTATCGAATAAACCTTATTCGATTAATAATTTTGAAAACTATGACTGTATATATATAAAAATATATATATATTATACTCGGGAACATCGACTACCGGTTTAGAAATATGTTCACCTTTTATCCCCTTTACTAAGGGTAAACTCAAATACCGCTTATCTCTAACATAGGTATTATGCAACTATAAGCATTTGAATCAACAGATATATAAACCAAGAATATAAATCAGGCATGCATATATACCATATCACATGCTACAATATATCGCAAGAATTTGCTAATATAACCATCATGCATCTATTACAAGATAATGCATATACAAGTGTATACATCACAACAACAGTATAACGGGTAGAAAACTTGCCTGAGCGACTGGGGGTGATAAAAGGCTCGGGACGAGTCTGGTAACCTATAAACAACAAGTAAGTTGGAATTAAACCAAAGTCACTTGTAAATCTATACTTTAACTAACTTAGACTCTAACGCTTGTTTTGCGCTTACTGATTCTCTTAAGTTACTCGAGTACCCTCGGCTCCACCATTTTTAATAATTTAACCATTACGAGTTTTAAGGTGATTCCTTCGCGAGTGTCTTACCAACTGCCTAGCATACTTAACATAATTGTTTCATACATTAATTAACCTTTTAAGGTCTTTAACCTATGTTTCAAAGTAAGGTGAGGGGAAATGTTTTGTTCGCGAAACGCCGTTACTTAAAACGGTCGTTTCTCCTAAACCGTACATCGGAACCAAACGAACTACATATCAAAACGAAGCTCGTAACATGAAGTATCTAAACACTGCAATGGTAAAAATCTAGTAGGGGGTTCTCGGGTCCTAATGTTATGAACAAAAGCAGTCTAAAGTAAATCGGACATTACGACGGCTATGTTTACGCGATTTCCCAATTTTATACCCTTCCAATTCAACCCATAATCAAGCCACAATCACAACCCAATCCAAACTCCATCCATACCACATCCTAACAGCCCCAATCAATTCAATATTAACATTTATACTTATGCTTAAGCTTGAATTTAACTATACTTAAGTTCTTTTAACCAAAACAACAAGATTCACCATCCATTTCACTACCACTCCAACCCAAATTCTAAACCAACAAGCATTAAGCTACTATATCACCATAACAACTAGAATCATCCTATTTAACAAAGTAAATCTAGGGTTTGGAGATGATATACCTTCCTTGAAGTGGTGTGAGTAGCTAGGAAGCCTTAAGAAGTCTTGAGATGACTTAGGGATGCTTGGATCTTAAAGGAAAAACAAGAAAATCAAGTTAAAATTCTTGAAGTCACTATTCATTGTCTTCTTCATTGATTTCTTGAAGAAGATTGTGAATGATTTGGAGGCTTAAACTCATAGAATAGCCATAACTATGCATAAGGAATACTAGGGAATTATCTTACCAATTTAGGAAGCCTTGAACTTGAATTTTGAAAATTATTTTCTTTGAAAATGGCAAAAGCCGAGAGCAAAGGGAGGATGAAGGAGAATTTTGTGTTTTTGTTTTGATGAAAATGAATATTTTCTTGGTTGGTTGAATTAGTTTTGTTTTGTTTTAGGTCAATTACCCATTTACCCTTGATTTTGTGTGGTTAATATTCCACCACATTTCCTTCCCTCTTATGTCATGCTTGCATCACTTTGTGATGTCATTACCCCTCCTTTGTCCTCTTTTTATTGGTTGGATGACACCATCCTCTCTTATCCCTTTGATTAACTTCCTAATTGTTTGCCTAATGACCGCTGATCTGTTATACGGTTCGCTTAACTTTCGTTTTCGTTTATCATTTGAGGGATCATACCCAGGAGCTTATTACTTAGGTTCCCTTAACCTTTCTCAATATATTATATTCCTTTTATGATCCTCTCTTATAATCCTTTAATTTAAATCCTTTTTATCCTATTACCTTTTACTCAATTCTTTCCGTATCTAGTGGATTTCCGGGAAAAACCAAAGTGTTCGGAATTGGATTCTGACGATCTTTACATACACTTATATATCATATAGAGTACTCATAAAATCTCAGAATATCCATAACAGAACCCCTACATAGTGTGGCATGAAAAGTTTTCTCATTCAGCTAAAACACTATTCATAAGGGTTACAAAAAGTTCAAAATTTTGGGGTTATTACAACAATGAGGCATCTTCATCTAGAGCTAATCTACCTCAACAAAGGAAATGGACAAAGGATCACCCCTTTGAGCTCATTATTGGTGATGTTTCTTCTAGAGTTCAAACCAGGAGAGCAACCTAAGAAGAATGTCTATACAGCAGCTTTCTTTCCAAGGAAGAACCAAAGAAGGTAGAAGAAGCTTTGTTGGATCCTGATTGGATTTTAGCTATGCAGGAGGAGCTAAACCAATTTGAGAGGAATAATGTATGGAAGCTGGTGCCCAAGCCTAAAGGAAAGAATCCAATAGACACCAAATAGGTATTCAGAAACAAGATGGATGAAAATGGAATAGTAGTCAGGAACAAAGCTAGATTGGTTGCTAAGGGCTATTGTCAACAAGAAGGAATAGATTTTGATGAAATATTTGCTCTTGTTGCAAGACTTGAAGCCATCAGAATCTTTTTAGCCTATGCAGCCCATGCCAATTTCAAGGTCTATCAAATGGATGTCAAAAGAACTTTCTGAATGGAGATTTGGAGGAGGAGGTATATGTCAATCAACCTCCTGGTTTTGAAGATCCAAATTTTCCAGAACATGTCTATTATCTCTTAAAAGCACTTTATGGACTAAAGCAAGCACCTAGAGCCTGGTATGACACTTTATCAAAGTTCCTTTTGGAAAATCACTTCACAAGAGGTACTGTAGATAAAAATTTATTCTTTAGAAATGTTAATGGCTCTAGCATACTTGTTCAAATTTATGTAGATGATATTATTTTTGGCTCTACAGATGAGAAACTTTGTAAAAAGTTTGCCAAATTGATGCAAAGTAAGTATGAAATGAGTATGATGGGAGAACTAACTTACTTTCTTGGTTTGCAAGTTAAGCAAGTTAGTGATGGAATATTCATTAGTCAAACTAAATACATTTTTGATCTTTTAAAGAAGTTTGATCTAATGGATTGCACATCTGCAAAAACTCCCATGGCTACTGCAACTAAGCTCGAATTAAACACTACTGAAAAGTCTGTGGATATTTCAAGTTATAGGGGCATGGTTGGCTCACTTTTGTACTTAACAGCTAGTAGGCCGGATATAATATTTGCTACATATTTATGTGCTAGATTCAGGCTGATCCTAGAGAATCTCACTTAGTAGCTATTAAGAGAATTTTCAGATATCTCAAGGGAACACCAAAACTTGGCATTTGGTACCCTAGAGATTTTGGTTTTGATCTAACTGGTTATTCAGATGCAGATTATACAGGTTGTAGAATTGATAGAAAAAGTACAACAGAAACCTGTCAATTTCTAGGAAACAAGCATGTGTCTTGGTTCAGTAAAAAGCAAAATTCAGTTTCTACTTCTACAACTGAAGCTGAATATATTACTGCTAGCAGTAGTTGTGCACAGATTTGTGGATGAAAAATCAATTGCTAGACTATGGTTTGCAAGTTAAAAGGATTCCTATTTTCTGTGATAACACAAGTGCAATTGCCATCACTGAAAATCCAGTACAACATTCAAGGACAAAGCACATAGACATCAAGTACCACTTCATAAGGGAACATGTAATGAATGGTACTGTGGAACTACATTTTGTTCCAAGTGAGAAGCAGCTTGCAGATATTTTTACCAAGCCACTGGATGAATCCACCTTCTCAAGGTTGGTAAGTGAGTTAGGTATGCTTAATTATTCCTAAATCTTTATGAAATAATTTGCAAGTTGTAATACAGCCAGAAATTTAAATTGATTTTTCAGTCATAGATAAAATTTTGGCTAAGTCAACATTTACATCTCGACGGATGATCGTTATCCATCGAGTTTGATCATCCGTCGGAATACAATTTGCTAATAAAAATCAATTATTTTTCTGGAATAATTTATGACTCGACGGATAACAGTTTATCCTCATCCGTCGAATTGTCTTAATCTTAGTCGTTGATTTCCTGAACATTATCCATCGAGTATACTTATAGTTCAAAAGCATAACACGACGGATAATGGGTGGCATTTTTATAGTTTATTTTTGAACGACTATTTTAGGCAATTTTTATTGGCTACTTTATTTTACTTTATTATTTTTGGCAGTTATTTACTTAGACAGTATAAAAGCTTATTTCATTTCCAATGCTTTTCTTTTATCATTCTCAAATTATCTGTTCCAATTTTTTTCTCTTTCAAAGCAATTTCTCTCTCTCTGCAAGCTCTTATTCACTAACAATGGCGTCTGTTGTCAAGATTATGTCTCAAACTGGATTCATTTATGAGAAGAATAACTTCACAACCTTAGTGAACAAGGGGATTCAGCATTCTGGTGACTACCACAAAATGATGGATTTTGTGAAAAATTGCAAGCTTAGCTATCCCATGCTGGAATCACCCACCATCTTTTGTAAAATTGTTGAAGAGATGTGGACCACTGCTACATATAACTTAACTGATAAAACCATCACACTCACTATCAAAGGTAATGAATTTTGTATTAATAGTGATGTTATTAAAACATGTTTCAAGATTCCTGATAATAATGTGACCTCGCCACACACAGACACTGATATAGTTAATATGCTTAATTCCATGAACTATGCTCTTTCTACTTCTAAGTTGAGTGACATTAGGAGATTGGGTCTTAGGAAGGAATGGAGTTTCATGTGTGATATAGTGACCAAGGTCTTTTCTGGTAAAATCAGTAATTTTGATTCTGTGAATATTTTCATGCTCTACATGCTAGTTACAGATAAATACTTTAATTTTAGTGACCTTGTTCTGTTTGAGTTGGGCTTTAAATTAGGATAGTTAAACAAGAAGGGTAAAAGTGTTTATTATGCTAGATTTTTCATGATGTTAGCTAACCACCTCTCTGAAAAAATTGTGCTTGAGAACCCAAACAACAAATTAGATTGTTGGGTTCAAGAGAGAAGGTTCATTGCAGATTTAAACAGGGCAAATCATCACAGAGAAGTGCCACTTTTCTATTTCCCTGTAATGGAAGCACCTCAGGTAAGTGAGGTAAGTTCATCTATCCCTACTACTATTCCAACCTCACTAGTTTCTTTGAGTTCTAGTGTGGTTATGGCAACTGAGTCAATGACCCAATAGTTGCCTACCCAAGCTACCAAACCAACAAAAATTTCAAAATCCAAATCAAAGAAAGCCCCCTGTGGTATCTCTTAAAAGATGCAGTTGCAAAATCCACCAAAACCAAAGAGGGGAGAATGAAGGTGGGCAAGGTAGGTGAGGGAAAGAGTGAACATAAAAGAAACCCTAAGGATAAGGATGGAGAGTTGAGTGGTTCCCAGCCTAGCCACACTGCAGTTTCCCAACAAACTGCAGTGCTTAAAAAGGATATAAGCTCACTTCTAGTTGCATCCTCCCAAAAGGATGTAACTATTGAACAAAGCTCTCAACCAAGAGCATGGGCCAAGAGGGTAAGGGACACTAGGTCACCCCAAACTTATGCCAGAAAGAAGAAATCCAAAACCCTTGGGGATGCACAGGGTACACACACTGTGCAAACTGGTGCTAAAGACACAGTCACTGCATCTTCACAAATTCAGCTTGATGTGGCTCCAATAAATGTGGAGTCACAACCAAAATCTCTAGTGATAGAAGCACCTCAAACACTAAATTCTCCTACAAATTCCCTGGATGTGGATATGATCAACACATCAATTCCTGATTCCCCTTCTTTAACTCTGTTGGGGAAGCCAAAATCTAATGCAAGTGAGCATCATCTTTTAGATGATTTGTTGGCTCACTTGCCAATTCTTTCAGAACTGTAGAATCATCTGTGCCCAAAATATCATCAATCAGCACAGAGTCCACAATAGTTTCAATTCCAAGTTCATTTATTTCTACTCTCTCGACGGATATTGCTCATATGTCGAGTAGTGACTGTATCTCGACGGATAAGCTTAACAGCAGTTATCCGTTGGATAGCAAAACCACTAACCCGATGGATATTACACATCCATCGAGTGTCTCTGCACAGCTTCAAACTTCATTTATTTCTAGTGCAGAAGACTTAGTGGTTGTCCAGTCACTCTTAGGATTGAGGGAAGAGAGTGTTATGAGTGAGAGTCTGGGTTGCTCCCAGGAAAAGGAGAGGAAAAGAGTGAAACTATGCAATCCATTTATTCAGGATTGGCAAAAGAGAGTGAGAGGAGTCCCACCTTAGATGGTGAAGGTGAGGGTGTGAGGGTGGGGAGCCAGGGTGAGACCCTGATGCAACAAAAGAGAGAACATGAGAAAAATGCAGGTACAAGAGCTATAAGGATGATGTCATTTCTAGTGAGTTAATGAATGTCCAGGATGTAGACAGGGAGGGACTATCTCAGCAACCTCAAGACGTTATAGATTCCACCTCCCTTGATGCTGAGTCATTTACTCACCCTGTTCCAGCTTCTCAACTTCTAGCTGAACAGGGCACTGAAGATGCAGAAAGGATGCTCAATTTGGTGCATACCACTCAGTCCATGCTAAGAGCTAAGGATGCCATCACAGCTTTACCTTCTACAGCTGGTGATGTGGATTATGAGACTGGTGGTTCAGCAGATTTCTTTGGTGATGAAGGTGGAGATAGTGAAGAAGAGGCATTGGACATAGGGGGAGGTAGGTTCAAGTTCAAGATCAGGAATACCATTACGGGCATTTTCAAAGCACTGTGATGAGCACTACTTCAAGAAAACCCTAATTCAACTAATCAATCAGACAAATTCTGCTCTTCAAACCACTACAAATGCCAACACCAAGAAGCTCCTTCAAGCACATCTTGCTTCTCTGCAACTACAACAAATTCAAGGCTTCCAACATGCTAGAGATGTTAACACCATCAAGGGTGATATTGATGAGATAAAGAAAGCCATTTCAGATAAAATGGATTCTAAGCTTCCAGAAGCTACAATGCTTGACATCAAGAGGCAACTAAGGAAAAATTCTGATCTTGTAACAAAGATAGATGCTTTGGATACAAGAATGTCAGCTATGGAAGCATCTCTAACAACCATTCATCTTCATCAAACCCAACAGACAGATTTACTTCAGAAACTGGTGGCTGCTCAAACCTCCTCCTTTACTCAACTTGATGATAACAAAAAGAGGGAGACATGACCAAGTGAGGGGGAGAAGCTTCAAATTCAAATCAGTAAAGTAATTATGCCCACAATTGCTTTCACCAAGCCACCAGTAACAAATAGTATAGATCTGATCAATGCTGCAGCAGCCAATTTAAGAGAAGCTGAAAAGGAGCAGTTGAAGCAAATCAACTGGGAGAAAATTGATGAGGACATACAAAGGAAATTCGGGCCAGTAAAGGAGCCAGTAAAGTCATCCACTCATCACTCTGAAGTCAAACAGATCTCTGTGAATGAAATGAGCATGAACTATCTGGAAAGAGGACAGCCATCCTACATCAAATCTCCAAAGGCTGAAATTATTCTAAAGCCAAGGGTGAACTATCCAAAATCATCATTAAAGAACCCCTTGGATACAGTGTATGAGACACCTAAACCTGATGAAAAGAAGCTTATGTCAAGGTCAATTGCCTTCTACAAGGATCCAGCTGATTCAGCTTTAAAAAGAAGAATTGCTAAAGTTTTCAGGAATGGGAAAGAAATTTGTGTGGTGGCTGGACATCCTCAATTTGCTCAATCAAAGAGAGAAGAAAAGGCAAGATTGAAGCAGGAAAAGAAGCAAGCTATTCTAGATCCCAAAAAGGCTAAGCAAAGGAAAGAGCAAGCTGTTATCTTGGCCAAGCTACAAGCTGTGAAACCAACACAACAGATTCCCTCTCAGCCATCTGGAATCACTGAATCTCAAGATCCAAAGAAGCAAGTTGAATCAGAATAGAAGAAATCTCCAAGATACAAGGAAATGGCCAAAAGAACCAAAAGAAAACTGGATTTTGTTGATAAGGAATTGGAGGATCAGTTTTCTAAGGAATCCACTTCAACTATAACTCAAGTATCAAAACCCTCTGTGGTATTTGAAGACATCAAGGTGGTGGATCCTTACAGGAACATTCATGGTGAACCTATTATGCCTAAGGATGAACCAATAGACTGGGAGAGCCTACCAATTCCTGACTTCAATTTGCCAATCCTTAGCAAGCCAAAATGAACAAAGTCAATGGCAGTCAAGAAAGTGAAGTTGTCACCTCTCAAATCCAAATCTCTAGTCCAAGCTCAATCTAAAGTCAACAAGGGAGATTACATGTACTTGTGTGACATCAAGGAATTATCTGATCTAAATCTCTATCTAGATGAACTAGAAGAAGTAAGAGGGATTGATGCATACAGAAACCTACCTGAAAGGTTAGTTTTCAAGTACAATGGAGGAAAAGAGATTCAATGGCCACTTCACAGGATCCTTCAAGAAATCCAAGCTGTACTGATTAAGGTTTATTCATCTTTCAAGAAGAACTTTGGGTTCAATGTAACTGCAAGAAGATTGGTTCTAAAGAAGATTGAAGAACTGAGGAGTGTTAGAGCTAAAGATGCACTTCCAAAGACTCTAATTATCCCTTACACAGGGAGAAGAGTGCATCTAAGGCCCTACTGGCTGATGTAGTTCATGGATGACAAAGGAGTGAGAAGATTTTTCAGATTAAAAGACCAATTGAGCATCTCTAGCAATGAGACTCTTTTGGAGATGCAAGAAAAGCTAAATCTCTCAGAATCCGATGAACTGAAATTCCACAGACAGCTCCAAAATCATATAGAAGAAAATAACAGAAAGCTTGGACAGAGATCCAGACCTTCAAGGAACTAGATAAATCTGCTCAGGCTAGAGGAGCACCTTGAAAATGACTGTGGGCTAAACTTTGTACATTTTGTTAATTGAAGCACTTTACAGTTTTATCTATCTACTTTCAAAGTTGTATTTTTAGGGTGTTTTGTTATCATCAAGTTTCTCTTAATTTATGGCTACAATTCCAGTAGACATAAATTGGGGGTGATTGTTGTGTATATGTTGTGAACTTGATGATTTCATTAACAAAACACCTTGGTAGATTTTACTTAGTGAAAAATGTAGCACTCGACGGATAAGAATTATAGTCCTGACGGATGACTCAATATAGGCCCGATGGATGATGATTTTTATCCATCGAGTGAGTAGCTTATGTACCAATAAGTCGGTAGCACATTTCTGCATACACATTGTTTAGATTCTGTAAGTAGTACTCAAGTCATGTTGACTTTAACTAGATATGCAGAATAGGTTGATTAATTGTACATAAATGATGTCTCGTAATCCTGCATAAGTGAAATGAAGTCAAGTGCCAGATTGCTACCCGACAGATAATCAACAATGCAATTCGACGGATGATCAACTAGACAACCAGATGAATAATCATGAACTCGAAGGATGATCATGCACCCGACGGATAAAGAATTCAAACATCTGTTGACAGTGACAACACAGTCACATGCGTCGAGTGTATGCATATGGAATGTGGAAGCCAATTTAACTGGGTTTTAAAGAACAAAGAAGCATTGCAATTTCCATGCTATTATGAAGATATTCAAAGATGCTGAAATAGAGTAATGAAGTAGCATAGTATTAGACTTGATAGTTTTTGTTTTATTATCTTGTCTTATTGCTTTGTAATCTTGATGATATATAAACCAAGAAGCAGCAAATAGAACAACTAACTAAGCAACCAAGAGAGAAACATTTGTAAGCAGTATTCTTAGCATTTCTCTGCATTTTTAGTTGTTCAACATTTATAAGCAGCTGTGAGCTTTTTTCTACATAGAGTTCTCTCAATATATATTATATATCTCTGGTGGATACATTCAAATCCACCAGAAAGTTTTTAAAGACTAGAGTTTTTAATTACTTGTATTTTGATTTATTTGAAGTTATTATTCCGCACTCTGCAAATCAATTCACACTAGTATATATATATATATATATATAAGTTAGAATAATTTTATTTAAGAAAAAGTTTCAAGAATTCCATTCAACCCCCCTTCTGTAATTCTTGTTGAATTGTTAAGGGACTAACAATATCATATGTGTTATATTTCGAAGTAGATTTAAAAAAAAATTGGTTTTTAGTTTTTATTTTATAATTGGTTTCTATTAAAGTATCTATATATATAGTTATTTATATATAAATGATCAAATAGAAAGCAAACTTAAAATAAAAACTTAAAACTAACATGAGCCACTCATTTATCTCAACCATGGGCCACATAAGATAGACATGTGATCCACTTTTTTATTCCATCATCTCTCTAGACTATAAATCTTTCTCTAAAGTTTTCCGGCAATCCTCCAACCATTTCCGGCCTTCTTCCTCTCCTTTCAGGGTTTCAAGTTCTTCTTTTCTATCAATGGCAGACAAGAGTTCTGAGAGAACGGCTAAGATCGCTTCTACTTCAAAAAGAGGTAATGATATCAAAATCCACTCTTCTTATATGTCATTGCTAGACATGATTAATACTAGGGGAATGAATACCCATCCAATGCTCATCTAAATTCATTCGATTATTGTAACACATGGCACAATATAGATTTTGATAAAATGAATGCACTTTATAATGCTAGTCCCCCTCTTAGGCTAGTTCCCGCTTATGGTGGTGATCGTACTTGCTACTGGAAGCCCGACACTCTATTCATTTATACAGACGCCCTTAATTCTGACCATATCACAATCTGTTGATTCTTCAACTCTAACCATAGGAGTGAAGGGCCCATTTTTTAGTATCTAAATAAAGAGTGGATTGGCCATCCTGATAAACAACATCATTTTCTTTTTCTAAAAAGTGTAGTTAGCTTTGTCAAATGTAGGAATTTTAATGCTACTGATTTTCTGTGTATTCATTCTTCCAAGATCTTTAATCTGTTTACTTTCAGATTTTGCTCTGATACCACTTTTTAGGAAATGAATAACACACAGGGGGGTGAATGTGTTTTTCTATTTTTGAGCTTTTCTTGAATATTTTTAGTTAAACAAAGTAAATTTAATCTTGTAGAGATGATGTGTTAATGCAGTAAATAAACATGCAATAAAGAAGAACACAATCTTTTCAAAACTCACTTAATTTTTATATAAAAAATCAAGAATGTTTTGCTACGAAATTTTTAGGCTCTTTGTTTAAAGAGCTTAGCTTCTTCTTGAGAGAGTTACAAGATTTCTATCTAAATTGTTACAACTGACTGAAGGACCAGTGTTAACTTTATAATTCAGTTAACTGTTCATTTACACAGTGTACAATAAGACATGCTATTAGCTTTTCTAAACTGTCACTTGTCATTTCTATTTATAGAAAAGTAGATCTTCCATTTCTGGCTTAGCATATCTTTAACATCCTGTGATTATCTTGATCTTCCATTGTCAGTTAATCTTCACCATTGATCTTGCACATTCTTCAAGCTGCTTTTTGTAGACTTGTCAATCCAGCTGGTTGGATTGTTTGTTGATTGTTTATCTTGAATATTGAACTGGCGTGATTTTGTACTTTGAGAATTTCACTCGAAATCTCCAATTAGGCATATAGAGATCTTGACATCTCGAGAAGAATAATGACTTATCGAGATCTCTAATGCTCTGGTGAATTTGACTTATAGAGGTCTCTGAGTTCTCGAATGAGGCTTTTCGAGATCTCTCAACATCATGTCTTCACTTTGACTTGTCGACACTTAGAGTTCTCTAGTGAATTTTGACTTATCGATATCTTTGAGTTCTCTAGTGAACTTTGACTTATCGATAAATCAGAGTTCTCTAATGAATGTAGACTTGTCGATAACTCTGAGTTCTCTAGTAAAAAAAATGACTTGTCGATATCCCCAACCTTCATGTCTTCTTGACTTGTCGATATCTCTCTGAATTCTCTAGTAGCTATCCTGACTTCTCGATAAGTCATTTGGAGTTCTCGAATGACTTCTCTATAACACTAAATATGTGACTTGTAGAGATCTTGACTTAGAGTATTTTTAACTAAACGGATTCATTCAACTCCAAGCTTCTTCAAAATTCTTCTGAGCCATGATCACCTTGATCTTCTTCCAGATAGAATCCTTAGGCTTGATACTGTTTCTGGAAAAAGACTACAGTCTACTCCTTTGCATTTTTATAGACTTTAAATGTTATAAGTATAAAATCCAAAATAAGATAACAATACAACTTACTTGGGGTTGACAAATTATTTTAATCTTGTTAAAGTACAGGCATGTCTTATACAACAATCTCCCCCAATTTGTAAGAAGATTGCTTAACACAAATTCATGCATATTAACAAAACTAACCCCAAGTTTAAAATGATGGAGAAATAAAATTAATACACAAAGCTAGATGAAATTACAACTTTTGTATCAATGGTTACAAGTATCAGGTAAAGACAATTTTTGTGTTTGCTTCTTCTCTAAGTTGATCCTTTAAGTGGTCAAGAAGTTCAAGTTCTTCTATAATAGGTGTTCCACTTAGATTTTCTATAAGTTTTGTCTTGCTACCTTAGGATAACCACTGTCTAGAAATTCTATGCAGAGTCTTGAGAATCCACCAGCTTTGATGTTTAGAAATCTTCCATCTTTGGAGATTCTGCTCATTCCTTTTGCTTTCAACTCTTCAGATCTTTTTATGTACATTTCAATCTCTTCATCATACCTCCTTCTTCTTTCTTCAGCTTCAGCCTCATTTCTTTTCTTTGTTTCCTCCCTTTCAATCAACCATTCAGCTAGAACTGATCTACATGCCCTTGTAGCAGTATCCTTGTCCTTTAACAAGCTTATCACCCTCTTAATTTCTGTTAGAGATAAGGAATCCATTAAGTCATTGCCAAGAAAAGTGAATGTCCCATTTTCAAAATAAATTCTAACTTCTCTCAGGGATTAACCCAGACTCTAACAATTTCCTCTGCTAGATGTTGGAAATGGTCTTCATCTGAGGTGCACCAATTTAGAGGTATAAATTTAAACTCTTTAAACTAATTCCAGATGGCCCTTTCAGTGACTTCTTCTTTCTTTGTAGACTTGACTTTCTTAGGTTTTCTCCCAACAGATTTGTGCTTGAATTTTAGTGAAAGTTTGGCTAAAGGTAGGGTTGTCATTTTCTTGAGATTAGTTTGGCTTGAGGTGATTGGAATTTTTAGGAAAGAGTTGGTTGTTTGTTTGTACAAAAACTTTGGCTTTAAGGTTTGAGGTAGTTTGATGTTTGAGATAGTTGATGTTTTAGATTGAGTTGAGGTTTGAGCTAGTTGTGTTTGGATTTTTAGGGTTTGATGTGGTTCTGAGCCATCATGAAGCTTTTTGCTTCTCCTCTCACTTCTTCTCTTCTTTTCTTCATCTTTCTTGTCATCATCCTTCTTCTTCTCTCTACTCTTGCTGCTAGATGGCTTACTGGATTGACTTGGATTTGAGCTAAAAGGATTTTGATCATCTTTCTTCTGCTCATCATCATCCAAATCATCCTTGTTGATCTGTGTTTTGGGCAAGTTGGCATCTGCATTATCCAGATATCTCCTCAGTAGCTTTATCATTTCCATATCATCATTGTTCTTGTTCTTCTTGGTTTTTAAACCAGTTCCAAGGATCATGATAAGCTTCTTGTTGCTCATGACACGCGGTTTGGGGATGTGAAAATGTTTGAATTGTTTGGTGTTTGGACAGATGTATGTTATACCTTTGCTTGGCTGTAGATATGCTTCAGGAAAGGCAGCCACTTGAGCATCTCTCAATTCAATTAATAGCATGGTATTTTCATGAGTTATAACTTTTACTTTGCTGATGAAGATATCTAACTCAGATACCCTCCTTGAGACAAGGAAATTGAGGGACACCTGCATACATCTGTCTGTCCCTAAGGCATTTACATTGATCACTATCCTCTTTTGCAAAAAGTTGTCCGGATTGACCATGATCACTCTTATGAAGTTAATTTTCCTGTCTAGAGCCTTTTTGTATGTGAAGTGATTGTTGTAGAGAGAAGCTTTTAAGGCTTTGAGTAGTTTATCAAACTCTCTGCTCAGACTAGGTCCTTCAACAGCCCTAATAAGTCTCTCCATGTCAAGATCAACTTCTTTAGATAATTTCTTTTCAGCACCTTAGACTTGTTGATGAGATGACCTTGATTGTGCCAATCTAGCCTCTATCTCCCCCTTAGTCTTGTTGACAGGCATGAGGAGGGGAGTAGGGATTTCAGGCCTTACCTGTTCAGGTAATGAAGGTAGTGGTATGTTGAGTTTGCCCATGATGGCTCCTAAAGCTATAGAATTCTGCATTTGAAGATGCTTATGGGAGTCCACCAGGGTTTGGATATCTGTTTATTGGCTCTTGACAAGAGATGTCAAGGCCTGAACTTGTGCAGTGAGAGAAGAGTTGGAGTCTTGCAATGCTGTGACTTGACCTTGTAGAGATTGAATCTGTAGATTTGTTGAAGTAGATGCAGGTTAATGGGAGCTTGATGTAGAGGCTGTTGGATTTTTAAACGTAGCGGGGCATGGCAAAACACTTTTACACATACAAAATCCAAATAAAAGCATATAAATCGTGAATAAAAATTCGAGGGATCGAATCTAACCTTTAAAAATAATTCGGAGACAACGATCAGAGATCCTTAGCAGTTGCTCCTCAAGTGTGAAGCACTCCACCGGTATCCACCAAGAAAACGACTTTTAGGAGGAGGAGGAGGTGGAGAGAATTTGGTTTCTGAAACTTTTGGGTTTCTGGGGTTAGAATAAAATAGGGTCTATAATAGTGTATTTATAGGCAAAATTTTCAGCTGAAATTTTCCCATAAATATTATTATTATTATCCCATTTATTATTCTCATTAATAATTAAAACACCTTTTAATCATTAATCCTTTTTCTAAACACTTTAGAAATAATTCACTCTCTTGATTTAATTTCTAAAAATTAAATCCTTAATTAATAATATTAAGAACTTTTCTTAATTAATTTATAATCAATTAAATCTCATTTAATCAATTATTAAATTTGCCAATTAATTATTTATTTCACAAATAAATAATTATTAGCTATTATTAATTAATTCCTCCACCATAAAATCATTCTCTTTTTATGGTGTGACCCTGTAGGTTCAATATTAAGCCGGTAGTAGAAATAAATAATAATAAAACTATTTTATCATTATTTATATAAATTCTCTAATTTATTAAATATGATTAATTAATTAATCACATTTATTCTACATCGTGAGTGATGCTTCTCAACATATCGCGACTATCCGGATAATATGAATTCACTGCTTAGAATACCAAGAACCTGTCAGTGAATAGTTACCGTACAATAAACTCCTTCTACCCTATAATGTCCCGATTAAATACAAGGCATGGATCTCGTGTCAAGCCTATCTAATTCAATCACTTGCTTACCATTTACTATGCGTAGTTTTATGCAAATTAGAAACTCCTTTCTAATTTCATTCACTCTGGCCAGAGATTCCTGAACTAGAATAAGTGGATCAGCCTTGAACATTCGCTTCCTTCACTGGAAGGGGTAGATCCTTTATTGATCATACACTATCTTCGTGTACAAATTCCTATACCCAGAAGAGCCCTAATAATTGTCCCTGGAGACTAAGAACTAAACCAAAGCATAGTTCAGTGTACACAAGATGACTATGATGACCTCAAGTCTAAGGATACTTGTACAACTATCACTAAGCGAACAACTGCTGACACGTGAGTGAACTCCATCAGTTGTTCAGCTGGGCGAGTCATGTTCAGTGAACTTATTCTATAATAAGCACCTACATACTAGATATAGTGTCACCACACAAATGTCTATGAGAACAGACATCCTTCATAATGAAGCAAGCATAGTATGTACCGATCTTTGCGGATTATTAATTACCAATTAGTAATCCTATGACCAGGAACTATTTAAGTTTAGAGTTATCATCTTTTTAGGTCTCACTATTATGATCTCATCATAATCCATAAAAAGCTTTACTCTAAACTATGGTATATCTTATTTAAACACTTAAATAGATAGAGCCCGTAATAAAAACAAAACAAGTCTTTATTAATATCAATGAAATCAAAACAGATTTTATAAAAGTTATTCCTAAATCCTAATACACGATTGGACTTTGGACATATTCCTTTCAATCTCCCACTTGTACTAAAGC
The DNA here is from genome assembly GCF_009905375.1 of Apium graveolens. Taxonomy (NCBI): domain Eukaryota; kingdom Viridiplantae; phylum Streptophyta; class Magnoliopsida; order Apiales; family Apiaceae; genus Apium; species Apium graveolens. Next base: position 62,670,163 of record NC_133648.1, on the reverse strand, counting down.
CAATCACTCTGGTATCTAATACCCATCTTGACGATCAAAGTGACTTTCATAAAGTAGCTTTGTGAGTGGGTCTGCTATGTTGTTATGTGTGTCAACTCTATTTCAATACAATACAAGAAATGTTATCGCGCTCCCACTAACCCTTTTGTAGACGCATGGTTCATCCACGTTTTTGATAAAATCAAACTCTTTGATTGTCTCATCAAAACGGATGTTCCATCTACGAGAAGCTTGCTTTAAACCACATTAATCGCAAGCAAAATCTGAACTGATTTTAACAGGGCTACAGGAAAAAGGTTTCATTAAAGTCAATCCATTGCCTTTGTTTGAATTCTTTTGCCAAAAGCCTGGCCTTATAGGTCTCCACCTGGCCATCTGCTATAATCTATCTTTTGTATACCGTATACATAGATTCCATTCTGGATTTCATGGCACTATGCCATTTCTCTGAGTCAACACTACTCATAGCCTCATTATAGGTCACAGGGTCGTCATCATCAAATGATTGACAACTCATTGTCATTCTCAATGACAAGGCCATATTACCTCTCAGGTTGGCGAGACACTCTCCCTGACCTATGAATGGGCTGTTCCACAAAAGGTTGTTCAGTCAGAACAGGTGTTTCCACTCGATCTGTAGTAGTTTGTGCTTCTTGAACTTCATTAAGTTCAATTTTGCTCCCACTTTTTCCTTCAAGGATAAACTCCTTTTCCAAGAAGGTAGCATGTCTGGAGACAAACACCCGATGATCGGTGTAAAAGTAATACCCTAAAGTCTCTTTAGGATATCCCACAATACTACATTTTCGGATCGATATTCCAGCTTGTCTGGGTCAACTTACTTGACATAAGCTGGACATCCCCAAATCTTAACGTGTTTAAGACTCGGTTTCCTTTCTTTCCATATCTCATACGAAGTTTGAGGAACAGATTTTGGAAAGCACCTTATTCAGTAAATATGCTGAGGTTTCCAATGCATAACCCCATAGGAATACTGGAAGATTTGCATAGCTCATCATGGACTGAACTATGTCTAACAAAGTTCGATTTCTCCTTTCAGATACCAATCTGGAGGAGTCCACTGGGAGACTATACCATTTACTTTGAGATAATCTAGAAACACTCCATTAAAGTATTCACCACCTCGATCTGATCGAAGAATTATAATAGTATGTTTGGTTGTTTCTCCACTTCATACTTATATTCTTTGAACCTTTCAAAGGCCTCAAACTTGTGTTTCATCAAACACATATCTGAATCCAGATCTATCATCTATGAAAGTAATGAAGTATGAAAATCCACCCATGGCTTGCTTAGACATTGGTCCACATACATCTGTGTGTACCATTCCTAGCAAATTTGCAGTCCTCTCTCCATGTCTACTAAATGGAGACTGCAGTGCCATAACGAAGTGAGATTTTCATCATCCCTTTTCTTTTATTAGTTTGTTCAATGTGAAGTAAATTATGTCACATATATACAGACCATTATTTAAAGCACCACGTCCATAAAGAATATTATCTCTAAGAATAGAACATTCATTATTCTCAATAATAAATGAAAATCCATCCAAGTCTAACTTGGGAATAATATTCCTCACAATCGAGGGAACAAAATAACAATTATTTCAAACAATAGTCTTGCCCGTAGGCCTATGTAAATGAAATGATTCTACATCTTCAGCAGCAACTCTTGCTCCATTTCCCATCAGTAGAATCACCTCCTCTTCCTCAAGAGTCCTACTTCTCCTTGGTCCCTGCAACAAATTGCAGATATGAGAACCACAGGCGGTATCTAATACCCAAGTAGAAATTTGATTTAATGACATATTCATTTCTATCATGAACATACCTGAATCAGAAGCGGTAGTCTCACTACCCTTCTTCTTCAATTCTGCAAGGTAAACCTTGCAGTTTCTCTTCCAGTGTCGCACCTTGTTACAGTGAAAGCAAACAACTTTGCTCTTGGGGTCTTCAGCTTTTGGTGGAACCGGCATTTTCTCACCTACTTTCTTCTTCTTGGAAGAGTTCCTCTTCCTTTTCTTAGGATTGAAACCTTCACCAATTAGAAGAACAGAACTCTTCTTAGGGGGAAATTCGATTCCGCAGTCTTCAACATGTTATGGAGTTCAGGCAAGCTGACATCCAACTTATTCATGTGAAAGTTCACAACAAACTGCGAGAACGAACTCGGAAGCGATTGCAAGACCAAGTCTTGGCTCAGCTCCCCATCCATGGCAAAACCAAGTTGTCCAAGACGTTCAATCAAATTGATCATCTTAAGTACATGGTCATTCACAGATGATCCCTCAGACATCCTACAACCGAACAACTCCTTTGATATCTCATATCGAGCTGTCCTCCCCGCCACATCATACAACTCTTGTAGATGCATGAGGATAGTGTGAGCATCCATATGCTCATGTTGCTTATGTAGCTCAATGTTCATGGAAGCTAGCATGATGCATTGAGCAACATTTGCATCATCTATCCACTTACGATACATAACATGTTCATCATTATGTGCATCACTAGCAGGTTCAGCAGGCTTAGGTGAGTCAATCACGTATTTTAGCTTCTCAATCCTGAGAACAATTCTCAAGTTTCGAAGCCAGTCAGCATAATTAGGACCAGTCAATTTGTGAGCATCTAGTACGCTCCTGAGTGATAGTACAGAAGATATAACGTACAAAGTAAATCTGTAAATGATAAACACATAACAATACTTAGCAAATATTCGATTCATTTTAAAATACTATATGAATCGGGTCTTTATTCATAAGTGACTCCCACTATTTTTCTTAATTTATTCAACCCCCTACGTGAAAAATTAAGCATTCATAATGCTAGTGAGAATAGGGATCCTACATTCCATTACAAGACCCCGGCTGTAGCACGAACCGCCATGTAATGTTCAATAGGCAGACAACTCTTGTCAATTACATCTCATGTTATTCCCTAATCAAACTTTAGCCTCTTGAATAATTGAGTCTCGGCTGTAGCACGACAAACTCAATATTCTAAGTCAAGTCTAACCCAACATTCCGTACAGTTGAATCAGTCCCCAAAGGCCCACGGCTGTAGCACGTACCGACCTTTAGATTCTTATTCAATATACACATCTCTATGTAATAGACAAGTATTTCTTATTTCGAAATCAAAGCCCTCGGCTGTAGCACGAACCGACAATGATTCAAAAATAAGAACTACTTTTCTATCATGTTGGAAGGCTATGACCGACACAAGCCCGTTGTATCATTGGCCAATTACTACTTGATATTATTTAATTTTAGAGGGATTATATTACGTTACAATCATAATCATATTATAAAGAGATTCTTCCTTTTAAATTAAATATTTCAAATCAATAATCAATAATCAGACGATTCCCAGATCGGGTGGAGCATTGTCAAGAGGCGTCACTTAATAACCCTTTCTTACAGATAGAAATCTGTTGTTGACAGAATCATCCTTTCTCTCATATCGAAAATTCATATTCAATTATGTGTTTCACAAACACAAGAATCTCATGATTGTATTCATAATATTGTTTTTAAGGTTATGAAACAATTTCACTATACTAGGTTGTCTAACAAACGCCTTATGTTCATTCAAGTTCACCTAAATCTATCATCGCATGATAAACTAAGCATATATCACATATATAAACATGAATAAACATCAAGGTAGGCATGTTACATCATCTAGCACATTCGTCTAAGCAATATATATCTCTATGTATCACATGAAGTATTTAAAAGCAATTTAAACAGTTAAAAACACTTCTGTTAGCTATAAACAGTTCGAAACAATTTCATAAAATATCATATAATATACCATTAGAAGCGTCTTGAAAAGACGAATCCAACGGCACCAAAATCACCCAATTCTGAGCTTACACGCGCCCTCACGCGCCCCGAGAAGGTGTCCCACGCGCCGCCACGCGCACACGCGCTGTCAGGCGCGTGTCAGACCTTCCCCACGCGCGCCCACGCGCCCACGCGCCCCACGCGCCCCTAACCCCTATACTGGCGTCAGCATGACGTCATCTGATGACGTCAGCATGATGTCAGCATGACGTCACCAGGGCGTGTCTTCCACGCGCCGCGCATGGCACGCCAGCGCGTGAGCCCCACGCGCGCGTGGTCGACGCGCGATCCTTCGTCCTGTTTCAGTCAGCCGCCTTTTCTGACTTGTCGATCCCCGTGCCGCCGTCATTCTCTTCTTCCGTGCCACAGCACATCACATGTGCCATTGATTTCAACAGCAGCAGTACAGATGATACAAACATATATAAATACTTACAATTTATATTTATATGTACAATTATTTAATTACGAATTTTAATTTCAATAACTTCAAAAATTCATAATAAAAAATCTATACATCCTAAAATTATGAAAAAAATACCCAGACGATTTACAACACTTGTAGAACCCAGATTAATATTCAAAATTATTCTGAGAAACGATTTCTCATCAGGAAAAATTAATCCACAATATATCTTGTAAAAATCATAATTAATTCATACAAGCACATAAAATTCTGAAATTTTTACCACAGATCTATATGCATACAACCTATGCTCTGATACCATTGTTAGATTTTTAAACGCAGCGGGGCATGGCAAAACACTTTTACACATACAAAATCCAAATAAAAGCATATAAATCGTGAATAAAAATTCGAGGGATCGAATCTAACCTTTAAAAATAATTCGGAGACAACGATCAGAGAACCTTAGCAGTTGCTCCTCAAGTGTGAAGCACTCCACCGGTATCCACCAAGAAAACGACTTTTAGGAGGAGGAGGAGGTGGAGAGAATTTGGTTTCTGAAACTTTTGGGTTTCTGGGGTTAGAATAAAATAGGGTCTATAATAGTGTATTTATAGGCAAAATTTTCAGCTGAAATTTTCCCATAAATATTATTATTATTATCCCATTTATTATTCTCATTAATAATTAAAACACCTTTTAATCATTAATCCTTTTTCTAAACACTTTAGAAATAATTCTCTCTCTTGATTTAATTTCTAAAAATTAAATCCTTAATTAATAATATTAAGAACTTTTCTTAATTAATTTATAATCAATTAAATCTCATTTAATCAATTATTAAATTTGCCAATTAATTATTTATTTCACAAATAAATAATAATTAGCCATTATTAATTAATTCTTCCACCATAAAATCATTCTCTTTTTATGGTGTGACCCTGTAGGTTCAATATTAAGCTGGTAGTAGAAATAAATAATAATAAAACTATTTTATCATTATTTATATAAATTCTCTAATTTATTAAATATGATTAATTAATTAATCACATTTATTCTACATCGTGAGTGATGCTTCTCAACATATCGCGACTATCCGGATAATATGAATTCACTGCTTAGAATACCAAGAACCTGTCAGTGAATAGTTACCGTACAATAAACTCCTTCTACCCTACAATGTCCCGATTAAATACAAGGCATGGATCTCGTGTCAAGCCTATCTAATTCAATCACTTGCTTACCATTTACTATGCGTAGTTCTATGAAAATTAGAAACTCCTTTCTAATTTCATTCACTCTGGCCAGAGATTCCTGAACTAGCATAAGTGGATTAGCCTTGAACATTCGCTTCCTTCACTGGAAGGGGTAGATCCTTTATTGATCATACACTATCTTCGTGTACAAATTCCTATACCCAGAAGAGCCCTAATAATTGTCCCTGGAGACCAAGAACTAAACCAAAGCATAGTTCAGTGTACATAAGATGACTATGATGACCTCAAGTCTAAGGATACTTGTACAACTATCACTAAGCGAACAACTGCTGACACGTGAGTGAACTCCATCAGTTGTTCAGCTGGGCGAGTCATGTTCAGTGAACTTATTCTATAATAAGCACCTACATACTAGCTATAGTGTCACCACACAAATGTCTATGAGAACAGACATCCTTCATAATGAAGCAAGCATAGTATGTACCGATCTTTGCGGATTATTAATTACCAATTAGTAATCCTATGACCAGGAACTATTTAAGTTTAGAGTTATCATCTTTTTAGGTCTCACTATTATGATCTCATCATAATCCATAAAAAGCTTTACTCTAAACTATGGTATATCTTATTTAAACACTTAAATAGATAGAGCCCGTAATAAAAACAAAACAAGTCTTTATTAATATCAATGAAATCAAAATAGATTACATAAAAGTTATTCCTAAATCCTAATACACGATTGGACTTAGGACATATTCCTTTCAGAGGCAGCAGTAAACGACCCAAATGTAGCTTGCACAAATTTCTGAATCCCATCCATGACCAAAGGAGAAGAATTGTATCTTGCAGTGTGCATCTGATCCAACTTCAACCTTGTGTCATTAGAGTTGGTTATATGGCTTTGAACTTGATTGTACAAGGCAGCAAAGGAATCCTTGAGTTGTGTCATGCTTCTATCTACACCAATAAGATCATATTGGACATCTGGTCTGAGAAGTGTTTGAATTGATTTTTGAGCCCAGTTTGAGAGGGAATGAGTTCATCCATCTTTTCCCTTACCATCTTCCTGATCCTGTCTTCATGACCAGTCAATTTGACTTCAAGAGCTTTACCAAAAAGGTGAAAAGCCTTGAGTTGAGCTTTATGCACTTCTGTGACTGCATCATATACTTCTTATGGAGTCAAGGCCTTTGCATTGCTTTCAAGGATAGTAACATACTCTTCCCTATATCTGGCCAAGACTTGACCCATTTTCAACACAAAGTCATCATATAGCCATGCATTCACATTTCCATCTTGCTTTGCATCATTTACAATTTTCTCTTTCTACTTTTCAACTTCTTCATTGTATGTAAGCATGATAGCTTGATAATCTTGATTGCTCATGTTGGAAGTCAGAAGATGCTGAGAGATGTTGGCCAGTCCAGAAATTTTCTCCACTAGTAGATCATCTACAAAAGTTGGTTGAGAGCCAGATTCTTGCAGCCACTGAGAGAGAATGTGAGGTTGTGAGGAGGATGGTTCAGAAACACCTGTGACCGAAGTCATAATTTGACTCATAGATTGCTCTGGTTTTGATAGTGTGTTGTCCTCCACTTATAATAGGAACCTCTAATTAAATTTGAGGGGATTTGACTTGGTTACTATCATGTACACTAGCCTAAAACCCTTGTGTGTCTTGCAACACACTGGCACTTGAATGTGTTATACTTGCCTACCCTATGACAGGATAATGGGCAATTGTACTCCTAGCTTCAACTGCCAAGGAAATTTCTGCTAGGGTTGTAAGGGGAGTTGCTCCTACATGAGGGGCCTCCAATTGAATTGGAGAGGATTTAGAATGCTCCCCCTCAGGAGTACTACCCTCAAACCTTCAGTTTGTGAAGACTGTTTTGCACATGAAGGTGCATTAGAAGTATTCATGGGTCTTCAGTGAAAACTGATGAATCCCCCATGTTTGTGATGGTGTCATCAAGGTCTACCCCAGCATGTAGCCTCTCACCATCTAAATGGAGTGTCTGGGTGGTGAGCAAAGCTTCTTGAGCTAAGTCACTTGATTTTTCTTGCACTTGAGAGTTAGATTCAAGTACAGATTGAAGAGAAGAAATTTTGGAGATAAGAGTTTATTGTTTAAGTGTGAGTGTTGGCAGCTCCACCTGAATGGATGAGGGAGCTTCAAATGATGTGCCCTCACTGTGTGTGCCTTCCTTATTTCTTCTACCATACACTTGAATTTCTTCTTGTGCAGGCTGTGCAGACTCACTGTTGGTTGCTTTTACAACTGCATCCTGTTGGGAGGATCCAGAGGTGGCTAGAGTGGTCAGCTCAATTTGCTTAGTCCTTTTGGATCTTTTGACCAGAGGTGACTCTTTTTCAGTTATATTCTCACCACTCTCAGTTACAACAGCTAAGGTTGCCCCATTTCTCTTCTTTTTACTCACCTCATCCTTTTGAGAAGATGAGGTGGTTGGTTTTCTAGCTTCTATAGGTTTTGAAAGAATGGTTGCAGCTTGGGAAGATCCCTGTTGGTGTTCCTGTGCTTGAGCTTCCACAGGTTCAGGGATCATAGTTGTGTTAGATTATATATTAGATCTCATGTCAGGCATAGGGTAAGGGTAAGTCCTAAACCTCTTCAACATAAATGGAGTGATTTTCAGAGCTACATTTACCTTATTCTTTGTAGTAAGTGAGCCAAATATTATTTTGGACACTTGCTTATAATTTCCTATTTTAGTACTATCTATACCATTCAATAGGTGTATGTCTGCTACTTTATTATTTAAAGTGGACATAATAAATCTAGGGAAGAAAATTTCCTTACCTCTAGCTAACAGGGCATAGTTAGCCTGGTTGCAAGTTCTTCCAGGATCAACAGACCAACATTCAAGTGTTTGTTGTGGGCAATTGAGTACACCAACTTTTGCACCACACTTGAAATATTATCATATCATGTCTTCCTGCATGTGAAGGCTTTCACCACTGAATCAAAAATGAATGGCCACTCCTTCCTTAGATTAGTTATGTTCAGGCTTGATAAGTTGATTCTTCCACCATAGTTGATGAAGTCCAGAAACTCAATCAACTCATCAGGAGTTGGCACCTCCACCAGATTTGCAGTGGGCAATCCCAAAGCTAGGTTCACATCCTGCTCATTAAACTCAATTTGTTGTCCTCCAACTGAGCAAGTCACCACCATTGATACAGAATTATCATTTCATTACAGTCCTCACCACAGCTGTAGTCCAAAATGCATACAACACATCCAGATACAATACCGGATTAGCAGTCAAGGCTCCTGCAATGCAAGATTCAGACAGAAATTTCACAAACCCCTTGAAACTGTCAGGGGCTTGGTTAGCATCAGTAAAAGCCAAATAGTTTTTTCCTTTCTCTGGGATAATTGCTCTAACAGTGTTTTGTGCCATTGTAGTTTAGTGAGTGAGAATGGATAAGAAGAATTTTTGAGAAAGGAGTGAAACGAAGAGAGAAATCGGTTTTGGATTGAAAGATAGGTTACTTGAGATCTTGAAAGTTGTAAGTATGTATATATATTGAGAAGTCTGGGTATTTATAGTAAAAGTGAATGACTTGTCGAGAACTCAAAAATAGATATTTAGAGTTTGTCTATCTAGAAGTCATTTTAAGAAATGAAATACATATCGAGAAGTCATCTTAAATTACTCTTATAAAGAACTAAAAATTGACTTATCGAGATGTCAAATAAATACCCAGTTTGTCCCAAAAGTGGACTGAATCAATTCCAACTTTTATTTGAATAAATTCAAATTAAAATTAGAATAAATTTTCCAAAAGTATTTTACCAAAATAATTATTATTAAATTATTTTAGTTCTGAGTTATTGATTAGTCAAAAATTGTACTTGTAGAGAACCCTGTGTTATAACACTACTAGAGAACTCTACAAGGACTTATCGATAAGTCATTTTTAAGCCTATCGAGAAGTCATTGGAGAAGTTAGTAAATTGACTTTACGAGAACTCACACGAGAAGTCTCAAAATGACTTGTCGAAAAGTCACTTAGACTTATCGAGAACTCAGTTCTCTATATACTTTTAATTATTGCAATTATGCCTTGTGTTAATTTTACATATTAAAGATGTAAATTAACAATTAAGCATTTTACTTAGAATTTGAAATATTCCAAGTTAATTTGAATTTGAAAGATAAATATGCAGATATTTCTGAAATATTTATTATTCATATTTTAGTTAATTTCCAATTAAATCAAATTAATTTTGATTTACTGGAGATTAATCTGCTGCAAAACATTAACTGAGTTCTTGCCTTAGGATGAAGAATTAAGCATTCCAATTTCACCTACGAGTCTAGTGAAAGTTGCTTCATCCAAAGGTTTAGTAAAAATGTTAGCTAACTGTTTTTCTGTTGAAATAAAAATGAGCTCAATGGTACCATTTGTAGCATGTTCTCTAATAGAATGGTACCTTACATCAATCTGGTTTGTCCTAGAATGATTAACTAGATTAGCTACTAGAGATATAGCACTAGTATTGTCACACATAATAGGAATTTTGTGTAACACTAGGCTATAATCCATTAGCTGATTTCTAATCCAAAGCACTTGAGCATAACAACTTCCTGCAGCTATGTATTCAGCCTCAGCTGTAGAAGTTGATATAGATTGTTGTTTCTTGCTATACCAGGATACAAGTCTTTGTCCAAGAAATTGACAGCTTCTACTAGTACTCTTCTTGTCAACCCTGCATCCAGCAAAATCTGCATCTGTATAACCAACAGCTTCAAAACCAGTTCCCTTAGGATACCATAATCCCAAGTTTGGAGTTCCATTCAGATATCTGAAAATCCTCTTTACAACCATCAAAAGTGATTCTTTTGGATTGGCTTGAAATCTAGCACATAGACATGTTGCAAACATGATATCTAGTCTACTTGTTGTTAAATAAAGCAATGATCCATCATCCCTCTATGGCTTGAGATATCTACACTCTTTCCCTTTTTGTCTTCATCCAACTTTGTTACAGTAGACATAGGTGTCGAAGCAGGTGAACAATCAACCATACCAAATTTCTTTAATAAGTCCTTAACATATTTGGTTTGGCTGATGAAGATTCCATCATTTCTTTGACTAACTTGAAGTCCAAGAAAATAACTTAATTCTCCCATCATGCTCATTTCATATTCACTCTGCATAAGCTTAGAGATTCTTTGGCACAGCTTCTTATTGGTAGATCCAAAAACAATGTCATCTATATATATCTGGACTAGAATTATGTCATTACCATGGTTTTATAGAAGAGAGTTTTATCTATTGTTCCTCTAGTAAAACCATGTTTAAGTAGAAATTCTGACAATATATCATACCAAGCTCTAGGTGCCTGCTTTAATCCATATAGAGCCTTGAGCAGTTTATACACAAAGTTTGGAAATTCAGGATCTTCAAAGCCAGGTGGCTATTGCACATACACTTCTTCTTCTAGATCACCATTTTGGAAGGCACTTTTCACATCCATTTGATATACTTTGAAATTTGAGTGTGCAGCAAATGCTAGAAAAATTCTTATTGCTTCAAATCTTGCAACTGGAGCAAAATTTTCATCATAAGCAATACCTTCTTCCTGTGAGTAGCCTTTTGCAACCAACCTTGCTTTGTTCCTGGTAACCACACCATTTTCATCCATCTTGTTCCTGTACACCCACTTTGTTCCAATTACACTTCTATTCTTTGGTGCAGGAACTAACTCCCAAACTTTGTTTCTTTCAAACTGATTGAGCTCTTCTTGCATAGCAGATATCCAATCAGGGTCCATTAGAGCTTCTTCAGTTTTCTTGGGCTCAACTTGAGATAGAAAGCATGCATGTAGGCACTCATTAGCAGTTGCACTCCTAGTCCTTACACCCGCATTAGGATAACCAATTATTGCATTATGATTGTGACTTCTATTTCATTTCCTGGTGTGAGTTTGTTTACTGTGCCTTCATCATTTTCTTCATTGTTGGTAAGATTTGTAGGTTCTTCTTCTCTTTTCCCCCTGAGTTTGTGCTATCAAAATCAGGTGTTTGAGATGAGTTTCCATTCCTTTGATTCTCTTGTCCTATAGATTCTTCATTAAGCATTTGTTATGCATTGAATTTATTATCGCCATCAGAATCACTATCGATGTTGAGGTTTTCAAATGTAAGGGCTTCAGCTTCATTTTCATCAAGGCATTCGAAGCCTGGACACTTGTCATCATCAAAAGTCACATCTTTGCTTTCCATAATTTTCTTTTGATCTAACACATAGACCTTGTAGGTAGTTCTCTCCAATGAATATCCCAGAAAAATTGCTTCAAAAACTTTTGAGTTAAATTTTCTCACATATTCAGAGTTGTCTTTCAAAATGTAACACCTGCTTCCAAACATATGAAGATGCTTTACAGTAGGCTTTCTCTTAGACATGATTGAGTAAGGTGATTTTTCATATGCATTGTTAATGAGGTATCTGTTTTGAGTGTAACATGCAGTGTTAACAGCCTCTTCCCAGAAACTTGTTGGCAGCTTAGCATCTTGCAGCATTGTTCTAGCAGCTTCAAATAATGTTTTATTCTTTCTTTCAACTACTCCATTTTGTTGAGGTGTTCTAGCAGCTGAGAATTCTTGAACAATGCCCTTGCTTTTACAGAATTCACTCAATGTTGCATTTCTGAATTATATCCCATTATCACTTCTCAATCTTTTTACACAATTGTGATCTTCAGCCTATTTTTCTATCTTTTTGATGTGTTCAATTATGGTGTGTGGAGTTTCATCTTTAGAGTGCATGAACTCTATCCAAGTGTATCTTGAGAAATTATCCACCATCACAAGTGCATATTTGTTCTTTGAAATTGATAAGACATTTACTGGCCCAAACAAGTCCATGTGAATAAGTTACAATGGTGCACTTATAGAATTCACAGTTTTTGACTTGTGACTTGATCTTTTCATTTTTCCTTTCTGACAAGCTTCACAAACTTCAACTTGAGCAAACTCCAGTTTGGGCATGTCTCTTACTAACTCCTTTTTGACCAAGGTGTTAATTGCCTTGAAATTTATGTGAGACAGCTTCTTATGCCATAGCTTGCTTTGTTTTTCTGATGCCTTGGTGTAGAAGCAACAAATACCATCCTTATTTGTTGAGTCCAAGTCTGCAACAAACAAGCTTCCTTTCCTTGCTCCTTTCAGAGCAACTTCACCAGTTTTCTTGCTGATAAAAGTGCATTCTTCTTTGTTGAGTAAGACTTCAAAACCTTTATCTACAAATTGGCTAACACTTAGAAGATTCACTTCAAGACCAGCTATCAGTGCTACATCATCAATGACAATATTTTCAGAAATAATCTTGCCATATCCCATTGTGAATCCTTTGTTGTTGTCTCTAAAGGTCACCAAAGGGTCAGCTTTCTCCTCAAACTGTGATAGCAGGGCTTTATCACCTGTCATATGCCTGGAACATCCACTGTCTATGATCCAGATGGCTTTCTTCACTTTGCCCTACACACAATGAGTTTTAAGTGTGTTTAGCAAACCAAGCAATGCTGGGTACTTTCTTCTTGTTAACTGATTTAGCAGAAGTAGAATGAGTAGTTTCAGATAAAATATAGTTTATTGACTGTTGAGCATTTTCCCTTTCTGTTGTAGACCCAATTTTTGTTTCCTTGAGGTCTACTCTCAGTTTGTGGAAACTCTCCATTACTTTCAAGTTGCAAGGAATGCAGTCAAGTTTGTGGATCATTTTCATTTACTTCATTGTATTTGCAGGCTCCATCAGTTGGCTTGATAACTGCCTTTTTGCATAGGTGAGTTAGGTGGTTCACAGAGCCACATTTTGAAAGAGATGTGTCCTAAGTCCAATCATGTATGATGATTTAGGAATAACTTTTATGTAATCTGTTTTGATTTCATTAATATTAATAAAAGACTTGTTTTGGTTTTATTGCGGGCTTTATCTATTTAAGTGTTTAAATAAGATATACCATAGTTTAGAGTAAAGCTTTTTATGGATTATGATGAGATCATAATAATGAGACCTAAAAGATGATAACTCTAAACTTAAATATTTCCTGGTCGTAGGATTACTAACTGGTAATTAGTAATCCACAAAGATCGGTACATACTATGTTTGCTTCATTATGAAGGATGTCTGTTCTCATAAACATTTGTGTGGTGACACTATAGCTAGTATGTAGGTGCTTATTATAGAATAAGTTCACTGAACATGACTCACACAGCTGAACAACTGATGGAGTTCACTCACGTGTCAGCAGTTGTTCACATAGTGATAGTTGTACAAGTATCCTTAGACTTAAGGTCATCATAGTCATCTTGTGTACACTGAACTATGCTTTGGTTTAGTTCTTAGTCTCCATAGACAATTATAAGGGCTCTACTGGGTATAGGAATTTGTACACGAAGATAGTGTATGATCAATAAAGGATCTACCCCTTCCAGTAAAGGAAGAGAATGTTCAATGTTGATCCACTTATGCTAGTTCAGGAATCTCTGGCCAGAGTGAATGAAATTAGAAAGGAGTTTCTAATTTACATTAAATAGAACTAAGCATAGTGAATGGCAAAGCAAATGATTAAATAAGATAGGTTTGACACAAGTTCCATGCCTTGTATTTAATCATGACATTGCAGGGTGGAAGGAATTAATTGTACGATAACTATTCACTGAATAGGTTCTTGGTATTCTAAGCAGTGAATTCATATTATCCGGATAGTCGTGATATGCTGAGAAGTATCCCTCACGATGTAGAATAAACATGATTAATTTATTAATTAATCATATTTAATAAATTAGAGAATTTATAAAAATAATGATAAAATAGTTTTATTATTATTTATTTCTACTACCGGCTTAATATTGAACCTACAGGGTCACACCATAAAAGAGAATGATTTAATGGTGGAGGAATTAATTAATAATGGCTGGTAATTATTTATTTGTGAAATAAATAACTAATTAGCAAATTTAATAATTGATTAAATGAGATTTAATTAATTATAAAATTAATTAAAAGAAGTTCTTAATATTATTAATTAAGAATTTAATTTTGGAAATTAAATCAAGTGAGAGAATTATTTTTCTAAAGTGTTTAGAAAAGGGATTAATGATTAAAAGGTGTTTTAATTATTAGTTAATTGGTTAATAAGACTAATCAATTAAAGGGTTAATAATAATAATATTTTATGGGAAAATTTTCAGCTGAAAATTTTGCCTATAAGTATGCTATTATAAACCCTATTTGCAAAAACCAAAATAAAAAACCCTAATTCTAAAGTAGAAAAGATAGGGAGGCAACTAATTATTTCAACTGCTTCCTCCTCCATTACATTGATCTCTTTGTGGATACCGGTGGAGTGCTTCACACTTGAGGAGCAACTACTAGAGATCTCCGCTCATCGTTCTTGGATCGCTATTAAAGACCTCCAGCTTTCCATTAACGTAAAGCTTCTTAAGGTAAACATACTAAACTACAAATTAAATATTATTTTTCGCATGGATCCTGCGGAGGGTTTCGGTTTTTTTAAGATTTAAATTTACGTTTTCGTTGCGTTTATGTGCTAAAAACCCTTCAATGGCATCAAAGCTACTTGCAAAAAGTTTTTAATTCGTTTATGTGTTTAACTGTTTTCGATATATGAGTATGTACATGATTCGCCATGTTTTGATATTGATA
Organism: Apium graveolens; assembly: GCF_009905375.1. Taxonomy (NCBI): domain Eukaryota; kingdom Viridiplantae; phylum Streptophyta; class Magnoliopsida; order Apiales; family Apiaceae; genus Apium; species Apium graveolens. Next base: position 62,654,970 of record NC_133648.1, on the reverse strand, counting down.
TAATATGCTTATATATGTATGGTTTTGAATATATGATATTCATGTGAGTTGTATAATAATAAGATGATTATGTAATCTGTATATATACTGATATATACATGATTTATGTTTGTTCAAATTATGGGAATCATATTAGATACAGATTCTGAATTGGCTGCTACAGATTTGCTGAAATCTGGGTCTGGTGTCTGATTTACGCAAACGAATACCCTATTCCATAGGTAAACGGGCGTCCGAACAAAACTGATAGCAATAGCTATCAACGACTCGTCTGTAAGGCGTTTGACGTCGTTTACTGCCCGTAAACAGTGATTCTTATTTTTCTGATTTGATTCTGATTTTTGTCATATTTTTTTATGATTAGATCATGGATAATATGATATGTTAAGATCAGATTATGTGTTTTAACATGCTTTTATGTGTTATATGAGCATGGTGGATGGTTATGGCCTTTCGACCTTAGTGTAATAGTTTTGGTTTTGGTTTTAAATACGACTTGGATGTCGTCAATCTTTGTAATCATAAATATCGAATGTAACTCGAGTTATTATTGTAAGTTCATTAGATTAGTTTTACTTTCAATCATGTGATGTAATTGAAGACTCAAGAAGGCTATCCAATGGAGTTGATACAAAGAAGAAGACGAGGCATACAAGAAGTCTAAACAAAGAAGAAGACGTATGTAATAAGTAGTTGTATTTATTTCCATCACCATATTAGATTGACCTTGATCTTTATCATGAGCTTGATAAAGATCACATAGGATGGGGCCATAACCAAACACATTTACTTTATTGCACTTTACATTTACTTGTTTATTGAATTTTATATATGAGATATATTCCTATGTTTACCATGCGATGATAGATTTAGGTGAACTCAAATCAATATAAGGCGTGCTCTAAAAAATCTAGAATAGGAATCGTTTCTTGCCTTAACAATAATATTATGAATACAATCATGAGATTCTTGTGTTTATGAAACACGTAATTAAATATGAATTTTCAATATTGAGAGAAAGGATGATTCTGTCAACAACATATTTCTATCCGTAAGGAAGGGGGTATTAAGTGACGCCTCTTGACAATGCTCCCCCCGATCTGGGAATCATCCGATTATCGATTATTGATTTGAAATATTTAATTTAAAAGGAAGAATCTCTTTATAATATGATTATGATTGTAACGTAATATAATCCCTATAAAATTAAATAATATCAAGTAGTAATTGGCCAATGACACAACAGGCTTGTGTCGGTCAAAGCCTTCCAACATGGTAGAAAGTAGTTCTTATTTTTGAATCATTGTCGTTTCGTGCTACAGCCGAGGGCTTTGATTTCGAAATAAGAAATACTTGTCTATTACATAGAGATGTGTACATTGAATTAGAATCTAAAGGTCGTTACGTGCTACAGTCGTGGGCCGTTGGAGACTGATTCAATTGTACGAAATGTTGGGTTAGACTTGACTTAGAATATTGAGTTTGTCGTGCTACAACCGTGACTCAATTATTCAAGAGGCTAAAGTTTTATTAGGGAATAACATAAGATGTAATTGACAAGATTTGTCTGCCTATTGAACATCACATGACATTTCGTGCTACAGCCGAGGTTGTGTGATGGAATGTAGGATCCCTATTCCCACTAGCATTATGAATGCTTAATTTTCACTTAGGGGTTGTATAAATTAGATAAACTAGTAGGAGCCACTTATGAATAAAGACCCGATTCATATAGTGTTTTGAAATAAAATTGAATATTTGCTAAGTGTTGTTATGTGTTCATTATTTACAGATTTACTATATACGTTATGTCTTCTGCACTATCACTCCGGAGTATACTAGATGCTCACAAGTTGACTGGTCCTAATTTTGCTGACTGGCTTCGAAACTTGAGAATTATTCTCAGGGTTGAGAAGCTGGAATATGTGCTTGACTCACCTAAGCCTACTAAACCTGCTAGCGATGCACATAATGATGAACATGTTGTGTATCGTAAGTGGATAGATGATGCAAATGTTGCTCAATGCATCATGCTAGCTTCCACGAACATTGAGCTACAGAAGCAACATGAGCATATGGATGCTCAGACAATCCTTATGCATCTACAAGAGTTGTATGATGTGGCAGGGAGGACAGCTCGATATGAGATATCGAAGGAGTTGTTCGGTTGTAGGCTGTCTGAGGGATCATCTGTGAATGACCATGTACTTAAGATGATCAATTTGATTGAACGTCTTGGACAACTTGGTTTTGCCATGGATGGGGAGCTGAGCCAAGACTTGGTCTTGCAATCACTTCCGAGTTTGTTCTCGCAGTTTGTTATGAACTTTCACATGAATAAGCTGGATGTCAGCCTGCCTGAACTCCACAACATGTTGAAGACTGCGGAATCGAATTTTCCCCCTAAGAAGAGTTATGTTCTTCTAATTGGTGAAGGTTCCAATCCTAAGAAAAGGAAGAAGAACCCTTCCAAGAAGAAGAAAGTAGGTGAGAAAAAGCCGGTTCCACCAAAAGCTGAAGACCCCAAGAGCAAAGCTATTTTCTTTCACTGTAACAAGGTGGGGCACTGAAAGAGGAACTGCAAGGTTTACCTTTCAGAATTGAAGAAGAAGAAGAAGGGTAGTGAGACTACCGCTTCTGATTCAGGTATATTCATGATCAAAGTTAATATGTCACTAAGTCAAATTTCTACTTGGGTATTAGACACCGCCTGTGGTTCTCATATTTGCAATTCGTTACAGGGACTAAAGGGAAGTAGGACTCTTGAAGAAGATGAGGTGATTCTATGTATGGGCAATGGAGCAAGGGTTTCCGCCATATTTGTAGGATCATTTAGTTTACATATGCCTACGGGCAAGACTATTATTTTGAATAATTGTTATTACGTTCCCTCTATTGTGAGGAATATTGTTTTTATTCCTATGTTGGATTTGGATGGTTTTTCATTTATTATTAAGAATAATGAATGTTTTATTCTTAGAGATAATGTTCTTTATGGATGTGGTACTTTAAATAATGGTCTGTATGTATGTGACGTAAAGCATAATTTACTTCAGATTGAACAAACTCATAAAAGAAAAAGGGATGATGAAAATCTTACTTTTTTATGGCACTGCAGACTTGGTCATATTAGTGAAAATAAATTGCGGACATTGCATAAGGAAGGGTTACTTGACCCCTTTGATTTTGAATCATATCCTACATGCGAGTCTTGTCTATTGGGTAAAATGACCAAATCTCCATTTAGTGGACATGGAGAGAGGGCTGCAGATTTGCTAGGATTGGTACACACAGATGTATGTGGACCAATGTCTACGTAAGCCATGGGTGGATTTTCATACTTCATTACTTTCATAGATGATCGATCTAGATTTGGATATGTGTATTTGATGAAACACAAGTCTGAAGCCTTTAAAAAGTTCAAAGAATATAAGTATGAAGTGGAGAAACAATCCAAACATAGTATTATATCTCTTCGATCAGATCGAGGTGGTGAATACTTGAATGGAGAGTTTCTAGCTTATCTCAAAAAAAAAAATAGTATAGTCTCCCAGTGGACTCCTCCATATACTCCACAGTCGAATGGGGCATCTGAAAGGAGAAATCGAACTTTATTAGACATGGTTCGGTCCATGATGAGCTATGCGAATCTTCCAGTATTCCTGTGGGGTTATGCATTGGAAACCTCAGTATATTTACTGAATAAGGTGCCTTCCAAATCTGTTCCTCAAACTCCATATGAGATATGGAAAGAAAGGAAACCGAGTCTTAAACACATTAAGATTTTGGGATGTTCAGCTTATGTCAAGAAAGTTGACCCAGATAAGCTGGAATCTCGATCCGTAAAATGTAATTTTGTGGGATATCTTAAAGAGACTTTAGGGTATTACGTTTACACCGATCATAGGGTGTTTGTCTCCAGACATGCTACCTTCTTGGAAAAACAGTTTATCCTTGAAGGAAACAGTGGGAGCAAGATTGAACTTGATGAAGTTCAAGAAGCACAAACTACTACAGTTCAAGTGGAAACACCTATTCAGACTGAACAACCTTCTGTGGAACAGCCCATTCGTAGGATAATGAGAGTGTCTCGCCAACCTGAGAGGTATTATGGCCTTGTCATTGAGAAAGAATATGAGTTGTCAATCATTGATGATGACGCCCCTATGACCTATAATGAGGCTATGAGTAGTGTTTACTCAGAGAAATGACAAAGTGCCATGAAATCCGAAATGGAATCAATGTATACCAACCAAGTATGGACTTTGGTTGAAGCACATGAGGGTGTGAAGCCTAATGAGTGCAAATGGGTATACAACAGAAAGATTGGAGCAGATGGCTAGGTGGAGACCTATAAGGCCAGGCTCGTGGCAAAAGGATTCAAACAAAGGCAAGGGATTTACTTTGATGAAACTTTTTCGCCTGTAGACCTGTTAAAATGAATTCAGATTTTGCTTGTGATTGCTGCTTACTACGACTATAAAATCTGGCAAATGGACGTGAAAATGGCCTTCCTCAATGGGGAACTTGAAGAGGAAGTGTATATGACACAACCAGAGGGTTTTTTTTCCAAGGGAAATGAACACCTAGTGTGTAAGATGCTATGAACCATATATGGTTTAAAGCAAGCTTCTCGTAGATGGAACATCCGTTTTGATGAGATAATCAAAGAGTTTGGTTTCATCAAAAACATAGATGAACCATGTGTCTACAAGAAGGTTAGTGGGAGCGCGGTAACATTTCTTGTATTGTATGTGGATGACATACTTCTTATACGAAATGTTTTGCGACGCTTTCATCTGATTAGGGAGATTGTTGAAAGAGGAGAATTCAACGTCAAGAGAGTTGACACACATAACAACATAGCAGACCCTTTAACAAAGCCACTTTCTCAAAGTCACTTTGATCGTCATAAACACAAGATGGGTATTAGATACCAGAGTAATTGGCTTTAGTACAAGTGGGAGATTGAAAGAGATGTGTCCTAAGTCCATTCATGTATGATGATTTAGGAATAACTTTTATGTAATCTGTTTTGATTTCATTGATATTAATAAAAGACTTGTTTTGGTTTTATTGTGGGCTTTATCTATTTAAGTGTTTAAATAAGATATACCATAGTTTAGAGTAAAGCTTTTTATTGATTATGATGAGATCATAATAATGAGACCTAAAAGATGATAACTCTAAACTTAAATATTTCCTGGTCGTAGGAATACTAACTGGTAATTAGTAATCCGCAAAGATCGGTACATACTATGCTTGCTTCATTATGAAGGATGTCTGTTCTCATAAACATTTGTGTGGTGACACTATAGCTAGTATGCAGGTGCTTATTATAGTATAAGTTCACTGAACATGACTCACACAGCTGAACAACTGATGGAGTTCACTCACGTGTCAGCATTTGTTCATATAGTGATAGTTGTACAAGTATCCTTAGACTTGAGGTCATCATAGTCATCTTGTGTACACTGAACTATGCTTTGGTTTAGTTCTTAGTCTCCAGAGACAATTATAAGGGCTCAACTGGGTATAGGAATTTGTACACAAAGATAGTGTATGATCAATAAAGGATCTACCCTTTCCAGTGAAGGAAGAGAATGTTCAATGCTGATCCACTTATGCTAGTTCAGGAATCTCTGGCCAGAGTGAATGAAATTAGAAAGGAGTTTCTAATTTATATTAAATAGAACTGAGCATAGTGAATGGGAAAATAAATGATTAAATAAGATAGGCTTGACACAAGTTCCATGCCTTGTATTTAATCGTGACATTGCAGGGTGGAAGGAATTAATTGTACGGTAACTATTCACTGAATAGGTTCCTGGTATTCTAAGCAGTGAATTCGTATTATCTGGATAGTCGCGATATGCTGAGAACTATCCCTCACGATGTAGAATAAACATGATTAATTTATTAATTAATCATATTTAATAAATTAGAGAATTTATATAAATAATGATAAAATAGTTTTATTATTATTTATTTCTACTACCGGCTTAATATTGAACCTACAGGTTCACACCATAAAAGAGAATGATTTAATGGTGGAGGAATTAATTAATAATGGCTGGTAATTATTTCTTTGTAAAATAAATAATTAATTAGCAAATTTAATAATTGATTAAATGAGATTTAATTAATTATAAAATTAATTAAGAAAAGTTCTTAATATTATTAATTAAGAATTTAATTTTGAAAATTAAATCAAGTGAGAGAATTATTTTTCTAAAGTGTTTAGAAAATTAATTAATGATTAAAAGGTGTTTTAATTATTAGTTAATTGGTTAATAAGAATAATCAATTAAAGGGCTAATAATAATAATATTTTATGGGAAAATTTTCAGCTGAAAATTTTTCCTATAACTATACTATTATAAACCCTATTTGCCAAAACCAAAATAAAAAACCCTAATTCTAAAGTTGAAAAGAGAGGGAGGCAACTAATTCTCTCAACCGCTTCCTCCTCCATTACATTGATCTCTTGGTGGATACCGGTGGAGTGCTTCACACTTGAGGAGCATCTGTTAGGGATCTCCGCTTATCGTTCTTGGATCGCTATTAAAGACCTCCATCTTTCCATTAACGTAAAGCTTCTTAAGGTAAACATACTGAACTACGAATTAAATATTATTTTTCGCATAGATCCTGCGGAGGGCTTCGGTTTTTTTAAGATTTAAATTTACGTTTTCATTGCGTTTATGTGCTAAAAACCCTTCACATTTTTCACATTTCTTTCTTGGAGCATCTGTAATATAAGAAAAATTGTTGCTTTTGTTTATCCCTATTTTTCCATTTCTATTTTTTTTCTTTCTTGCATCTTTAGTTATGGTTTTTTTTACAGGTGTCTTGAGACTTTGTTTGTCCATGAGCTTCTCTTCAGTATTGGAAGACTGTGTTGATTCTGCAGTTTTCTCCTCTTTATCCTCATCAGCAATTTCTTGCTTGATAATCAATTCTTCTTCACTGAAGTTTACTTTACATGCTTTAAATATAGGTGCATTAACCTCTTTAAAAAAGGTTGGAGCATTTTCAGTTTTCTTTGCTTTCCCTTTGTCACCTACAGTCTTCTTTCTGTCATTCATAGCATCATAGTCAAGGCCAATAGCAATGTTTGCACATGGCTTATTTTTCTCATGGTACTGTCCAACAAGTTCAGATGCATTTCTGAAAGATTTCAGCTTCACTTCATTCTTTTCTAGCTTCTCTCTTAGCATTGCTTCAATTTCATTTGCACACTTGAGCTTGTTCTTTAGATATGCATTTTCTTGTTTTAAAACTTCAAGCTCCACCAACAACAATTCAGTTTCTTGCTTCTCACTTTCAAGCTTCTCATTTATCTTTGTTAATCTACTAACTTCTTCATTAGCAGTAACCATGCTTGTGTGGATGTAAAACATTTATGTGCTCATCTTCTCTACAGTTTCCTTATATTGACTTACATTTAAATCAATTATGGTAAGAGTTGGTACCTGTGATTTGGATGATGATGATTCTCCTTGCTCCAAGGCCATGAGTGCATAATTTCCAAATTCTTCATCTTCATCATTTTCAGAGTCATCCCAACTTTTACCCTTTACAATATAAGCTTTGCTTTGTTATTTCTTCGGAAGAGCTTCATACTCTGCTTCAAGTTCAAGATAAGCTTTATCCTTCTTTTCTTTCTTGGGTTTCCTGCATTGTGTAGCAAAATGGCCCAACTCATCACAGTTGTAGCACCTTATCTTAGATATGTCAACAGATCCAGTCTTGTAACCATTCTTGCTCTCAGAATTGTACTTCCATTTCCCTTTCCAGCTGCTGTCTTTGTTGAAAGACTATCCTTTGCTCTTGAAAAATCTTGGCTTATTTACTCTAATGTTAGGGAATTTTCTAGCCAAATAAGCCATTAACTGATCTAGCTCATCCATTTCATCAAGAGTGTAAAACTCATCTTCTTCCAATTCCAGAATGACTTATTCCTGTGAATCATTTGTTCTTTGCTCACTAGTTGAGGCCACTGGAGTTTGAGATCTTGGCTCATCATTAGATGTTTGGCTTTCATTGACAATTAAAGTACTTGAGCCATCTACAACATGTCATTGGCCAGATCTCAATGATTTTCGTTGAATCATCTAAAGTTCATATATTTTAAGAATTCCATATAGAACTTCCAGTGTTATTCTGCTCAAATATCACCCTTCCCTGGTTGCTAAGATTTTCTATTCCAAATGTTCAGGGAGAGTAAGCAAGAACTTCAAGTTTACTTCTTCAGCTTCATAATACTTATCATGAAGTTTCAAGTCATTTATTAGCTTGTTAAACCTTTCAAACACTTGAGTAATACTTTCCTTTGGCTTGACCATGAAACCCTCATACTGTGAAATCAGTATCCTTCTTTGATTAGATCTAACTTCCTCAGTCCCTTCACAGAGTATCTCAATCTTTTCCCATATTTTCTTGGCAGTGTCACAGTTGACAATGTTGTTATACATCACATTGTCAAGTGACTCAATCAATATTAATTGCAAGCCACTATCCATGGAAACTTTCTCCTTTTCAGTCTCAGTATACTCAGAAGGATCTTTTGGAGCATAATGAGCTGGAATGACTATATCACAATCTGTTGATTCTTCAACTCTAACCATAGGAGTGAAGGGCCCATTTTTTAGTATCTAAATAAAGAGTGGATTGGCCATCCTGATAAACAGCATCATTTTCTTTTTCTAAAAAATGTAGTTAGCTTTGTCAAATATAGGAATTTTAATGCTACTGATTTTCTGTGTATTCATTCTTCCAAGATCTTTAATCTGTTTACTTTTAGATTTTGCTCTGATACCACTTTTTAGGAAATGAATAACACACAGGGGGGTGAATGTGTTTTTCTATTTTTGAGCTTTTCTTGAATATTTTTGGTTGAACAAAGTAAATTTAATCTTGTAGAGATGATGTGTTAATGCAGTAAATAAACATGCAATAAACAAGAACATAATCTTTTCAAAACTCACTTAATTTTTATATAAAAAATCAAGAATGTTTTGCTACGAAATTTCTAGGCTCTTTGTTTAAAGAGCTTAGCTTCTTCTTGAGAGAGTTACAAGATTTCTATCTAAATTGTTACAACTGACTGAAGGACCAGTGTTAACTTTATAATTCAGTTAACTGTTGGTTTACACAGTGCACAATAAGACATGCTATTAGCTTTTCTAAACTGTCACTTGTCATTTCTATTTATAGAAAAGTAGATCTTCCATTTCTATCTTAGCATATCTTTAGCATCCTGTGATTATCTTGATCTTCCTTTTTCAGTTAATCTTCACCATTGATCTTGCACATTCTTCAAGCTGCTTTTTGTAGACTTGTCAATCCAGCTGGTTGGATTGTTTGTTGATTGTTTATCTTAAATATTGAACTGGCCTGTGATTTTGTACTTTGAGAATTTCAATCGAAATCTCCAATTAGGCATATAGAGATCTTGACATCTCGAGAAGTATAATAACTTATCGAGATCTCTAATGCTCTGATGAATTTGACTTATAGAGGTCTCTGAGTTCTCGAATGAGGCTTGTCGAGATCTCTCAACATCATGTCTTCACTTTGACTTGTCGACACTTAGAGTTCTCTAGTGAATTTTGACTTATCGATATCTCTGAGTTCTCTAGTGAACTTTGACTTATCGATAACTCAGAGTTCTCTAATGAATGTAGACTTGTCGATAACTCTAAGTTCTCTAGTAAAGAAAATGACTTGTCGATATCTCCAACCTTCATGTCTGCTTGACTTGTCGATATCTCTCTAAGTTCTCTAGTAGCTTTCCTGACTTCTCGATAAGTCATTTGGAGTTCTCGAATGACTTCTCTATAACACTAAATATGTGACTTGTAGAGATCTTGACTTAGAGTATTTTCAACTAAACGGATTTATTAAACTCCAAGCTTCTTCAAAATTCTTCTGAGGCATGATCACCTTGACCTTCTTCCAGATGGAATCCTTAGGCTTGATACTGTTTCTGGAAAAAGACTACAGTTTGCTCCTTTGCATTTTTACAGACTTTAAATGTTACAAGTACAAAATACAAATTAAAATAACAATACAACTTACTTAGGATTGACAAATTGTCTTAATCTTGTTAAAGTACAGGCATGTCTTATACAACACATGTCCTACTAGCAGACTTACAAATTAATCCCTGTTAGCTTCCTCCTAATGCTTGGAGAAACATCCTGTGTTTCATGGTCTCGTGTCGTAGGGGATGTTTCCCTTTTTCAGTAGCAGTCTTTAGGAAAATCGTTCAGTAACACTTGTGGTTGGGTCTATAATAGACAAAGGCCCAAATGTAAACATATATTGAACAGTGCTTCCATCCCCGATAATAACCAACACTGGAGGAGTAATTTTGTCGGGCTAAGGTGGGAGAATGGGGACTGGGGTGAAAGGAATATGTCCTAAGTCCAATCATGTATTAGGATTTAGGAATAACTTCCTGTGTAATCTGTTTTGATTTCATTAATATTAATAAAAGACTTGTTTTGTTTTTATTACGGGCTCTATCTATTTAAGTGTTTAAATAAGATATACCATAGTTTAGAGTAAAGCTTTTTAGGGATTATGATGAGATCATAATAGTGAGACCTAAAAAGATGATAACTCTAAACTTAAATAGTTCCTGGTCATAGGATTACTAACTGGTAATTAATAATCCGCAAAGATCGGTACATACTATGCTTGCTTCATTATGAAGGATGTCTGTTCTCAAAAACATTTATGTGGTGACACTATAGCTAGTATGTAGGTGCATTATAGAATAAGTTCACTGAACATGACTCGCACAGCTGAACAACTGATGGAGTTCACTCACGTGTCAACAGTTGTTCACATAGTGATAGTTGTACAAGTATCCTTAGACTTGAGGTCATCATAGTCATCTTGTGTACACTGAACTATGCTTTGGTTTAGTTCTTAGTCTCCAGGGACAATTATTAGGGCTCTACTGGGTATAGAAATTTGTACACGAAGATAGTGTATGATCAATAAAAGATCTACCCCTTCCAGTGAAGGAAGCGAATGTTCAAGGCTGATCCACTTATGCTAGTTCAGGAATCTCTGGCCAGAGTGAATGAAATTAGAAAGGAGTTTCTAATTTGCATAGAACTACGCATAGTAAATGGTAAGCAAGTGATTGAATTAGATAGGCTTGACACGAGATCCATGCCTTGTATTTAATCGGGACATTGTAGGGTAGAATGAGTTTATTGTACGGTAACTATTCACTGAATAGGTTCTTGGTATTCTAAGCAGTGAATTCATATTATTCGGATAGTCGCGATATGCTGAGAAGTATCCCTCATGATGTAGAATAAATGTGATTAATTAATTAATCATATTTAATAAATTAGAGAATTTATATAAATAATGATAAAATAGTTTTATTATTATTTATTTCTACTACCGGCTTAATATTGAACCTACAGGGTCACACCATAAAAAGAGAATGATTTAATGGTGGAGGAATTAATTAATAATGGCTAATAATTATTTATTTGTGAAATAAATAATTAATTGGCAAATTTAATAATTGATTAAATAAGATTTAATTGATTATAAATTAATTAAGAAAAGTTCTTAATATTATTAATTAAGGATTTAATTTTTGGAAATTAAATCAAGAGAGAGAATTATTTCTAAAGTGTTTAGAAAAAGGATTAATAATTAAAAGGTGTTTTAATTATTAATGAGAATAATAAATGGAATAATAATAATAATATTTATGGGAAAATTTCAGCTGAAAATTTTGCCTAAAAATATACTATTATAGACCCTATTTTTATTGGTACCCCAAAACCCAAAAAGTTTGGAAAACCCAATTCTCTCCACCTCCTTCCTCCTCCTTAACATCGTTTTCTTGGTGGATACCGGTGGAGTGCTTCACACTTGAGGAGCAACTGCTAAGGATCTCTGATCGTTGTCTCCGAATTATTTTAAAGGTTAGATTCGATCCCTACATTTTTACCATGATTTATATGCTTTTATTTGAATTTTGTATGTGTAAAAGTGTTTTGTCATGCCCCCGCTGCGATTAAAAATCCAATAATGGTATCAGAGCATAGGTTTTATGCATATAGATCTGTGGTAAAAATTTCAGAATTTTATGTGCTTGTGTGAATTAATTATGATTTTTACAAGTTATATTATGGATTAATTTTGTCTGATGAGAAATCGTTTCTCAGAATAATTTTGAATGTTGATCTGGGTTCTACAAGTGTTGTAGATCGTCTGGGTATTTTTTCATAATTTTAGGATGTATAGATTTTTTATTATAAATTTTTGAAGTTCTTACAATTAAATTCGTAATTTAATAAGTAAATATATGTATATATAGTATATATATATGTTTGTATTGCTTGTCTGCATTGTCTGCTATTACCTGCTGCACGGAAAAGGTTGTAGAAACAGAAAAGAACAGAAGCTGTCAGGCACGCTGTTCGAGAAGGACGGCGGCTGCTGCAGAAAAATAAAAAAAATAGGGGTGTCACGCATTCCGGGAATGCGTTACACACCTGTGGCGCATTCACGGAATGCGTTACACCTTTTAATGGCTTAAAAGGGTTGTAACGCATCACCGGAATGCGTTACAGGGCTTGTAACGCGTTCCTGTAATGTGTTCCTGTAATGCGTTACAGCCCGACTATCCATATTAAATTTGATTTTCTGGGAGTTTCGTAACTCAGTTTTGGGCGTGCAATATACCGTTGGATTCATTTTTCCGAGACGGATCTAATGGAGTGATCAATTTTAGTTTATATAAAAGTTTTGAACTGTTTATATTTCCATGAAGTGTTTTAAAGTTGTTTTTGACTGTTTTAATTGCTTTTAAATGCTTCATGTGATACATAGAGATGTATAATGCTTAGACTAATGTGCTAGATGATATAACATGCCTACCTTAATGTTTATTCATGTTGATATATGTGATATATGCTTAGTTTATCATGCGATGATAGATTTAGGTGAACTTAAATGAACATAAGGCGTTTGTTAGACAACCTAGTATAGTGAAATTATTTCATAACCTTAAGAATAATACTATGAATACAATCATGTGATTCTTGTGTTTATGAAACACGTAATTGAATATGAATTTTCGATATGAGAGAAAGGATGATTCTGTCAACAACAGATTTCTATCTGTAAGAAAGGGTTATTAAGTGACGCCTCTTGACAATGCTCCACCCGATCTGGGAATCATCTGATTATTGATTATTGATTTGAAATATTTAATTTAAAGGAAGAATCTCTTTATAATATGATTATGATTGTAACGTAATATAATCCCTCTAAAATTAAATAATGCCAAGTAGTAATTGGCCAATGACACAACGGGCTTGTGTCGGTCATAGCCTTCCAACATGATAGAAAAGTAGTTCTTATTTTTAAATCATTGTCGTTTTGTGCCACAGCCGAGGGCTTTGATTTAGAAGTAAGAAATACTTGTCTATTACATAGAGATGTGTACATTGAATAAGAATCTAAAGGTCGTTACGTGCCATAGCTGTGGGCCTTTGGGGACTGATTCAATTGTACGGAATGTTGGGTTAGACTTGACTTAGAATATTAAGTTTGTCATGCCACAGCCGTGACTCAATTATTCAAGAGGCTAAAGTTTGATTAGGGAATAACATTAGATGTAATTGACAAGAGTTGTCTGCCTATTGAACATTACATGGCGTTTCGTGCCACAGTCGGGGTTGTGTAATGGAATGTAGGATCCCTATTCCCACTAGCATTATGAATGCTTAATTTTTCACGTAGGGGGTTGAATAAATTAGATAAACTAGTGGGAGCCACTTATGAATAAAGACCCGATTCATATAGTGTTTTGAAATAAAATCGAATATTTGCTAAGTGTTGTTATGTGTTTATCATTTACAGATTTACTTTGTACATTATGTCTTCTACACTATCACTCAGGAGCATACTAGATGCTCACAAATTGACTGGTCCTAATTATGCTGACTGGCTTCGAAACTTGAGAATTGTTCTCAGGATTGAGAAGCTGGAATACGTGATTGACTCACCTAAGCCTACTGAACCTGCTAGTGATGCACATAATGATGAACATGTTGTGTATCGTAAGTGGATAGATGATGCAAATATTGCTCAATGCATCATGCTAGCTTCCATGAACATTGAGCTACAGAAGCAACATGAGCATATGGATGCTCACACTATCCTAATGCATCTACAAGAGTTGTAAGATGTGGCGGGGAGGACAGCTCGATATGAGATATCGAAGGAGTTGTTCAGTTGTAGGATGTCTGAGGGATCATCTGTGAATGACCATGTACTTAAGATGATCAATTTGAATGAACGCCTTGGACAACTTGGTTTTGCCATGGATGGGGAGCTGAGCCAAGACTTGGTCTTGCAATCGCTTCCGAGTTTGTTCTCGCAGTTTGTTGTGAACTTTCACATGAATAAGTTGGATGTCAGTCTGCTTGAACTCCACAACATGTTGAAGACTGCGGAATCGAATTTTCTCCCTAAGAAGAGTTCTGTTCTTCTAATTGGTGAAGGTTCCAATCCTAAGAAAAGGAAGAGGAACTCTTCCAAGAAGAAGAAAGTAGGTGAGAAAATGCCGGTTCCACCAAAAGCTGAAGACCCATAGAGCAAAGTTGTTTGCTTTCACTGTAACAAGGTGGGGCACTGGAAGAGGAACTGCAAGGTTTACCTTGCAGAATTGAAGAAGAAGAAGGGTAGTGAGACTACTGCTTCTGATTCAGGTATGTTCATGATTGAAGTGAATATGTCATTAAATCAAATTTCTACTTGGGTATTAGATACCGCCTGTGGTTCTCAAATCTGTAATTTGTTGCAGGGACCAAGGAGAAGTAGGACTCTTGAGGAAGAGGAGGTGATTCTACTGATGGGAAATAGAGCAAGAGTTGTTGCTAAAGATGTAGAATCATTTCATTTACATATGCCTACGGGCAAGACTATTGTTTTAAATAATTTTTATTTTGTTCCCTCGATTGTGAGGAATATTATTCCCATGTTAGACTTGGCTGGATTTTCATTTATTATTGAGAATAATGAATGTTCTATTCTTAGAGATAATATTCTTTATGGACGTGGTGCTTTAAATAATGGTCTGTATTAATGTGACATGATTTACTTCAGATTGAACAAACTAATAAAAGAAAAGGGATGATGAAAATCTCACTTCATAGTGGCACTGCAGTCTCCATTTAGTAGACATGGAGGGAGGACTGCAAATTTGCTAGGAATGGTACACACAGATGTATGTGGACCAATGTCTAAGCAAGCCATGGGTGGATTTTCAAACTTCATTTCTTTCATAGATGATAGATCTAGATTCGGATATGTGTTTGATGAAACACGAGTCTGAAGCCTTTGAAAAGTTCAAAGAGTATAAGTATGAAGTGGAGAAACAAACCAAACATAGTATTATAATTCTTCGATTAGATCGAGGTGGTGAATACTTTAATGGAGTGTTTCTAGATTATCTCAAAGTAAATGGTATAGTCTCCCAGTGGACTCCTCTAGATTGGTATCTGAAAGGAGAAATCGAACTTTGTTAGACATAGTCCGGTCCATGATGAGCTATGCAAATCTTCAAGTATTCCTATGGGGTTATGCATTGGAAACCTCAGCATATTTACTGAATAAGGTGCCTTCCAAATCTGTTCCTCAAACTCCGTATGAGATATGGAAAGAAAGGAAATCGAGTCTTAAACACGTTAAGATTTGGGGATGTCCAGCTTATGTCAAGTAAGTTGACCCAGATAAGCTGGAATATCGATCCGTAAAATGTAGTTTTGTGGGATATCCTAAAGAGACTTTAGGGTATTACTTTTACACCGATCATCGGGTGTTTGACTCCAGACATGCTACCTTCTTGGAAAAGGAGTTTATCCTTGAAGGAAATAGTGGGAGCAAAATTGAACTTGATGAAGTTCAAGAAGCACAAACTACTACGGATCAAGTGGAAACACCTGTTCTGACTGAACAACCTTTTGTGGAACAGCCCATTCATAGATCAGGGAGAGTGTCTCGCCAACCTGAGAGGTAATATGGCCTTGTCATTGAGAATGACAATGAGTTGTCGATCATTGATGATGACGACCCTGGACCTATAATGAGGCTATGAGTAGTGTTGACTCAGAGAAATGTCATAGTACCATGAAATCCAGAATGGAATCTATGTATACGGTATACAAAAGATAGATTATAGCAGATGGCCAGGTGGAGACCTATAAGGTTAGGCTTGTGGCAAAAGGATTCAAACAAAGGCAATGGATTGACTTTGATGAAACCTTTTACCTGTAGCCCTGTTAAAATCAGTTCAGATTTTGCTTGCAATTGCTGCTTACTATGACTATGAGATCTGGCAATTAGCCAGATGGTTTTCTTTCCAAGAGAAATGAAAACCTAGTGTGTAAGCTGTTGTGAACCATATGTGGTTTAAAGCAAGCTTCTCGAAAGATGGAACATTCGATTTGATGAGACAATCAAAGAGTTTGATTTTATTAACCATGCGTAGATGAACCATGCGTCTACAAAAGGGTTAGTGGGAGCGCGGTAACATTTCTTGTATTGTATTGAATTAGAGTTGATACACATAACAACATAGTAGACCCACTCACAAAGCTACTTTATGAAAGTCACTTTGATCGTCATAAAGATAAGATGGGTATTAGATACCAGAGTGATTGGCTTTAGTACAAGTGGGAGATTGAAAGGAATATGTCCTAAGTCCAATCATGTATTAGGATTTAAGAATAACTTCCTGTGTAATCTGTTTTGATTTCATTAATATTAATAAAAGACTTGTTTTTTTTTATTACGGGCTCTATCTATTTAAGTGTTTAAATAAGATATACCAGAGTTTAGATTAAAGCTTTTTAGGGATTACGATGAGATCATAATAGTGAGACCTAAAAAGATGATAACTCTAAACTTAAATAGTTCCTGGTCATAGGATTACTAACTGGTAATTAATAATCCGCAAAGATCGGTACATACTATGCTTGCTTCATTATGAAGGATGTCTGTTCTCATAGACATTTGTGTGGTGACACTATAGCTAGTATGTAGGTGCTTTTTATGGAATAAGTTCACTGAACATGACTCGCCCAGCTGAACAACTGATGGAGTTCACTCATGTGTCAGCAGTTGTTCGCTTAGTGATAGTTGTACAAGTATCCTTAGACTTAGTGATAGTTGTTCTTAATATTATTAATTAAGGATTTAATTTTTGGAAATTAAATCAAGAGAGAGAATTATTTCTAAAGTGTTTAGAAAAAGGATTAATAATTAAAAGGTGTTTTAATTATTAATGAGAATAATAAATGGGATAATAATAATAATAATATTTATGGGAAAATTTCAGCTGAAAATTTTGCCTATAAATATACTATTATAGACCCTATTTTTATTGGTACCCCAAAACCCAAAAAGTTTGGAAAACCCAATTCTCTCCACCTCCTTCCTCCTCCTTAACATCGTTTTCTTGGTGAATACCGGTGGAGTGCTTCACACTTGAGGAGCAACTGCTAAGGATCTCTGATCGTTGTCTCCGAATTATTTTAAAGGTTAGATTCGATCCCTACATTTTTACCACGATTTATATGCTTTTATTTGGATTTTGTATGTGTAAAAGTGTTTTGCCATGCCCCGCTGCGATTAAAAATCCAACATGGGGCACCCTCTTCAGATCTTCCTTTGGGAAGGTCAGCGATGGTAGCCTCAAATCCATTCACCTAACCCCTGAGGAGACTATCATCTATAACGAGCTCATTCGGGATGATGGTGCCACTCACAGCTGGACTCTATTAGAGGAGTTTTCCCTTATCCAAGTGGGGCTCTCCTCAGTTTTTGCACAGGGTATTTTTCTTCCCTTCTTGTTTTTACTTTCTTTCATGCATTATTGACACCACTTATTTTTGTTTCTCTTTTATCTTTATAGCTGCTAAGGAAATTAACGAGGATAACGTGCCTGTCGTTGAAGAAACTGCGAGGATGAAGAAGGCTCGGCTCGCAGGATTAGACACCCGGGGAAAGGCTTTGGAGCCTAGCTTCTTAAGGAAGCTGAAGGAGCCTATGGTGGAGGCTTCTTCTGGGGGAATTGAAGCCCTAAATGTCCCTATTTCTGCTGCTGCTCCCACTTCTATTGCCACTGGTGCCTTCCAGCCTTTTTGGGGGTTTCCTCGTGTAGATACTGTGGTTGGATCCATGAAACATGCATGGGATTGGTCCTACCACGATGTGACCCCCAAGGACTTTACTAACATCGTGGCTGGCCCAGACTTGGAGAGGAAAAAGCTCATGGGTGCTCAGTCATTGGCCTTGGTATGATCCTTTCTTAAAATCCCACTTCTTTTTTATATACTCGTAGCATCTGCTTGCCTTACATCTTTGTTTATTATCTCATTTCAGTCTAATGCTTACTTCCAAGCTGCTATGAGGCAAGCTGAATCATGGAAGAGGGCCTAAGATAACGCTGATAATGCTCTTAAGAGGCAGAGAGGAAGTACGCTTCTTTGGAGAGGAAGTTGAAGCGTAAGGAGTAGGAGCTTGGAGAATCAAATGCTGAGTTGGTCGTACTGAGGGCTGAGAAGGACAGGGAGATCAATAAATATTTGGACTCGGAGGAGTTCACTCAGTCTATGAGGGTGAGGGACGACTCGGTGTTCCCTGGATTTTTTAGGACTCGCTGGGACACGGCCCTTGGAACCGTGAACGAGGCTTGTCCCGATATTAACCCAGCGGACTATGTGTGCCCTGATGACGAGGCTTTACTACAGAGGTTTTGCACCCGAGTGGTTGTTTCGGATCGTACTCCTCAGGATCCAATTATTCCTCCTCCCGAGTCATCTTCTCGGCCTTCAGCAGATGATCATAGCTCTTCCTCCTCCGAGACCATTGAGACATCCAGTGAGAGTGGCGGAGATGATGATATGGATGTTGAGGGGACCTTCGCTCCTTAGAGTTTTATTATCCTGCGTGGCTTATTTATATTATTTTGTTCTTGACAATCTTATTTATCGAACTTTGTACTGCTTATTCGAATCTGGCTTATTTATCAAACTTTATGCTTTTATCTCATGCACTTAGTTTACTTGTCATGCCATAGGGATTTTAAACACATTTTGGAAACTTTATAAATTTCATAAAACTTTTGGGACTCATCCCTTACACAAGTCTTAATAAACTCCAAACTAGAAAGATTAGCCTTATAAAACTTAAAACATGAAATCCTAAGCAAGCAAAGCTTCAAGGTGCTTTTCAACCTACTTATCATCTTGATAAGTGAGAATCGTGCTCAACCATTTTACACATAGTAAATCTTTAAGTTCTGCGCGTTCCAGGTTCTTGGGACTTCAAAACCATCCATAGTCTCCAGTTTGTAGGTTCCTCTTCCTTGAACACTTTTGACCTTGTATGGCCCTTCCCAGTTTGGGGTAAGTTTTCCCTTCTGCCCAACACCGAAAGCTTCCACCTTCCTTAGAACCAAGTCACCCTGCTTGAAGAACCTTTCTTTAACCCTTAGGTTATAGTAGAATGAAGCCTTTTTCTGATATTCCACTATCTTCGCATGTGCTTCATCTCGTACTTCATCGATTAGATCTAAGGCTAATCTTTGCCCCTCCTCATTTTTCGCAGCATTAAAAGCTTGGATCCTGGGAGACGAATGTGATATCTCCACAGGAACAACCACTTCTGCCCCATATGATAACATGAAGGGAGTCACTCCAGTCCTGACTCTACAAGTAGTTCTATAAGCCCATAGTATTGGGAGTATTTCATCCACCCAGTTATTTCTTGGTTTCTCGACTCTTCTTCAGTCCATCTAGGATTATTCGATTTGCCACTTTCGCTTGCCCATTGGCTTGCGGGTGAGCTATGGAGGTAAACCGCAACTAAATCGCATTCTCCTTGCAATACTTCTTGAATTCCTCATTGTTAAATTGTGTTCCATTGTCGGTAACCAGGATACGGGGAATTCTATATCGGCACATGATATTTTCCCACAGGATTTGTGCAACCTGCTTAGTTGTAATCTTTGCTAAAGGTTTAGCTTCAATCCACTTAGTAAAATAATCAATAGCTACAATCAGGAACTTCCTTTGTGTCGTGGCCATGGGGAAAGGCCCAAGTATATGCATTCCCCATACGGCAAAGGGAATGGGAGAGTTGATGGAAGTCAACATCTCGGGGGGTTTTTGAACAACCGGTGCATATTTCTGACAAAGATCACATTTCTTCACATATTCTTTGGCATCGGCCATCATCTATGGCCAATAAAAGCCTAAACGGGTTATCTTATGAGCCAATGTTCTGCCCCCCAGGTGTTGCCCACAGATACCTTCATGTACTTCTTCAAGAGCCAAGCGTGCCTCATCGGGCCTGAGACATCTTAAGTAAGGAACCACATAAGATCTTTTGTATAAAATCCCATCGATTAAGGAGTATCTCAGTGCTCGAACAGCCAACTTTCGTGCTTCTGTCACATCATTTGGCAGCCAACCATTTTGAATATGGGCCTTAATAGGATCTATCCATGACGTCCCCAACCCTATAGGTGCTACAAGCTTAAAATCAATGCTCCGTGTTTTCAAAACACGGAAGTATACACTTCCTGAACTTTCCTATATCTGTGATGAAGCAAACTTCGACAATGCATCTGCCTTAGCATTTTCCTCCCTTGGGATGTGCTCAACATGGCATTCATCGAACTAAGTCATCACAGCCCTTACTAGGTGGATATACTTAGCCATTGTATCATCCCTTGCCTCAAACTCTCCCTTGACCTGGGATATGACCAACTTTGAGTCTCCACAGAATTTTAAGTTCTTGACTCTTAGTGTCCCTGCTAGGCCGAGACCAGCTATCAGAGCTTCATATTCTGCTTTATTATTTGTAGTTGGGAAGTCTAGCTTCATAGCATATTCAATCAAAAACCCATCGGGGCTTTGTAAAACTAGCCCTGCTACGCTTGAATTTGTTTTTGATGCTCCGTCAAAATAGAGAACCCAATATTCCTTCTTCTTAACGCCCTTTTCTTTGTCTCCTTTATCACCTTCGGTGTTTTAAGGTATAGTATCTTCCTGCCCCCCGACTTCTTGGTTGGGTATGGTACATTCCACCACGAAGTCAACCAATGCCTGGTCTTTTATTGCCGTTCGTGGCTTGTACTCGATGTCAAATTCTCCCAATTCTATTGCCCACTTAATCAGCCTCCCACTAGCTTTAGGACTATGAATAATATTTCTCAAGGGCTGATTTGTTAACACTTCAATTTTATGAGCCTGGAAATAAAGGCACAACTTCCTTGAGGCCATTACCAAGGCTAAAGCAAATTTCTCAATAGTCGAATAATTCAATTCAGCTCCATGCAAAATCTTGCTAACATAGTATATGGATTTCTAGACTTTAAGTTCCTCCTTAACCAATACAGCGCTCAAGGCATTTTCTGAAACGGCCAAGTACAAGTATAAAGTTTCATTCAGAGCTGGTTTGGCCAACAATAGGGCCTGAGCCATATATTTCTTTAATTCTTCAAATGCCTTCTGGATTTCCTCAGTCCATACGAAATCTTTCACTTTTTTCAAGGATTTTAAGAATGACAAGCATTTGTCTCCAGATTTGGAGATGAAACGTCCTAGAGCTGCAACTCTTCCGGTGAGTTTCTGAATGTCCTTTATGGAACGTGGTGATTCCCATGTCTAGGATAGCCTTTATTTTATCAGGATTGGCCTCGATTCCTCTCTTGGAGACCATCAGTCCCAAAAACTTTCCAGACCTCACTCTGAAAGCACACTTTGCAGGATTTAGCATCATTTTGTGATATCTCAGTACCTCAAAAGCTTCCCTCAAATGGATTATATGGCCAGTCTTCACTAGACTTTTGACTAACATGTCATCGATATAAACTTCCATGGTCTTGCCAATAAGATCCTTGAAAATCTTATTTACCAAAATTTGATAGGTGGCTCCTGCATTCTTGAGACCAAACGCCATAACAAGATAACAAAAAACACCAAAGTCAGTAATGAATGATACCTGTTAGATATATTTGATCATGTCATGGCTAATATGTTTTATGTTTAGCTTTCAGATCTTACTTGAACAGGATAAATCAGTACTTAACTGTTGATCAGTACTTATACTGGAAGTCAGGACTTAAGGATATCGATACTTAGATATCAGAACTTAAGTGCTGAAGGACGATCAGATAAGGACAGTAGCTGATTAAAGGAAAGAAGATCAAGATAAACATAAGAAGAGATATGCATGAAGAAGGAATTCCGTGAAGAATGGAATACTTGGAAGAAAAGATATCTGATTGATATATTTTAGGAAGCAGAATTATATTCCATATCAATTAGCGATTATCTTGTAACTGTGTAGTATATAAACACAGACATAGGGTTTACACTATAAGTGTTATCATAATTCGAGAAGATTATTCATTGTAACCCTAGCAGCTCTCGTGATATTGTTCATCACTGAGAGGTAACAGTTCCATACTGTAACAGAGTTTATTGTTTCAATAAAGTTTGTTTTCTGTTACTTAAGTTCTTAAAGTTCGATTTGAGTGTACTATACACTGTATTCACCCCCTCTACAGTGTGTGTGTGACCTAACAAGTGGTATCAGAACCTATCTGTTAACACACATACAGTTAAAGATCCAAACACAATCATGTCGGACACAGAAACTCCAACTAAGCCTACCAAAACTGAGGAACCACCAAAGACACAAATTCAGAGTCGGTATGAGACCATCAGAGTTCCCATACTGAGACCATCTGAATATCCCATATGGAAGGTAAGGATGACCATGTTCCTGGAAGCAACAGATCCAGAATACCTTGATAGAATCAAGGAAGGCTCTCACAAACCAACCAAGCTCGCTGTTGCAGTTGCAGGTGAAGCAGCAAAGACCGTACCAAAGGAGAAGAGTGATTATACTGCTGAAGATATAGCATCAATTGCTAAGGATGCCAAGGTACGACACTTACTACATAGTGCCATTGATAATGTAATGTCAAACAGGGTAATCAACTGCAAGACTACTAAGGAGATATGGGATGCTCTAGAAATAAGGTGTCAGGGAACGGAGACAATTAAGAAGAACAGGAAGACAATACTCACTCAAGAGTATGAACACTTTGACTCAAAGATTAATAAGTCATTGAATGATTTATATGATAGATTTGTCAAACTTTTGAATGATTTGTCATTGGTTGATAAAGAGTATGATCTTGAAGATTCAAACCTTAAGTTCCTGTTAGCTCTTCCTGAATGCTGGGATTTGAAGGCAACGACAATAAGAGACAACTACAATCTTGATGAAATAACTCTTGACGAAATCTATGGAATGCTCAAGACTCATGAGCTTGAGATGGAACAAAGAAGCAAGGAGAAAGGAGGAAAGTCAAGGACAGTTGCTCTTAAGGCTGAAGAAGAATCCCCCAAAGCAGCTTCCTCAAAGAAAGACAAGGGTAAAGCTCTTTTCATAAAGTCTGATACTGAGTCATCAAGTTCTGAGAGTGATGATGACTCAGATTCTGAAAGCTTGCCTGAGACTGATGCTGATGAGGAGATGATGAAGCTGTGTGCTCTTATGGTGAAAGGAATCACAAAGATTGCATACAGGAAGTTCAGGAAGGGAAAGAAGTTTTCCAGGAAAGGCATAAGTTCTGATAAGAAGAATTTCAGAAGATCTGAAGGCAGAGGAGGAAAGTCTGACAGAGGAGATTACACCAATGTTAAATGCTATAACTGTGGTGAGAAAGGCCACATATCTCCTGATTGCAAGAAGGTAAAGGGTGACAAAGGCAAGGCTCTTGTCACAAAGCAGAAAAGCTGGACAGACACCTCAGACTCTGAAAGTGAGGAAAACTATGCATTGATGGCAAATGCTGATAAAGAAAGTGCTGAGAGCAGTTCTGAAGCTGCTGAAACAAAGGTACCTCGGACTACTTATGCTTTTCATACTGATGATATTAATGAGTTGAGAAGATATCTTAAAACCATGTTTGTTAGTTATAGAGATCAAACTTTAACATGTGAAAGATTAACTTCTGAAAATCTTGCATTTAAGAAAAGAAATGATTTCTTAGAAAAAGAGTTAGTCATGTTCCATCAAACTCAGAAGTATAGAGATGATGTTTTTTATGTTAGGGATGAAGTGCTAAAAATGAATGAATCTCTAAAAACTGAGTTAGAAAAGGAAAGAGAGATTATCAGGACTTGCACTAACTCTGGCAAAACAACTCAAAATTTGCTAAGTAGTGGAAACTGGAAAGAGGGCTTAGGTTATGGAGAAGATAAGAATGATAAAGGAACTGAAGAAATTAAGCCTGTTGATAAGCAAAAGCCAAAGTTAAAACCTGTTAAGTTTGTAACTGTAAAGTCTGAAAATGAGAAATCAGAAGTTACAAAGGAATTAACTTCTGACAAACTAAAACAGGAAAAGACAGCTGAAGTGAACATAGGCTTAATGACAAAGAAGCAGCTTAAGTATAAGCTGAAAGATGTTAAGAATGCAAACAAGGTAAAATCACCTAGAAAAAATAGGAATGGAAAGGAAGGTGTGAATAAAAGCAATAATTATAAACCTGTTCCTGATGCTTCTAGGAAAATATGTCATAACTGTGGAAGTTCTAACCATCTGGCTTCTTTTTGCAGGAAGAATAAGAATATTAACTCCTTACCTTCAAAATCAGGAGTTAAGAGTCAGTCTGTTAGATACAAACCACAAAATCCTTGTTTTCATTGTGGTAGTTTATGGCATTCCATTTATACTTGTAAGGAATATCATAGCTTGTACTATGATTATTATCAAATAAAACCTTCTTTGAAGAAAGTTTCCATTGTTCCTTCTAGTGTAAATTCTGATTCAAAGTCTGATAGTGTAAGTTCTGATAAGAAAAATGTTAACATAAACTCTGATGCTAAATCTGCTGCAAATGTTAACAAACTTAATAAGGCCAAAGGATCCAAGCAAGTATGGGTCCTTAAAACTAATAATTAGTGGTCTTTGTGATTGCAGGGCCACAGGAAAAATATTCTAGTTCTGGACAGTGGATGTTCAGGACATATGACTGGAAATAAGGCCCTGCTATCAGACTTTGTGGAGAAAGCTGGCCCAAGTGTTTCTTATGGAGATGGCAACATTGGAAAAACATTGGGATATGGCAATATCAATCTTGGAAATGTCATAATTAAAGAAGTAGCTCTGGTCTCAGGACTTAAACACAACCTACTGAGTATAAGTCAAATCTGTGACAGAGGTTATCATGTTGATTTCTTTGAAGAACACTGTGAAATTGTGAGTAAATCTAAAGGCAAAGTTGTTCTGAAAGGATACAGGCATGGTAACATTTATGAAGCTAAGCTTTCAACAAGTACTGATGGTTCTGCAATCTGTCTGATGAATAGAGCATCAATTGAAGAAAGCTGGAATTGGCATAAGAAACTCTCTCATTTAAATTTCAACAATATAAATGAACTGGTCAAGAAAAATCTTGTGAGAGGACTGCCAAAGTCAGTATTTGCTCCTGATGGTCTTTGTGATTCCTGTCAGAAGGCCAAACAAAGAAAATCTTCATTCAAGAGCAAGACTGAATCATCAATTCTTGAGCCTTATCATCTACTACATGTTGATCTATTTGGTCCAGTAAATGTCATGTCTATTGCAAAGGAGAAGTATGCGTTGGTCATAGTGGATGAGTTCACCAGATACACATGGGTGTATTTCTTGCACACAAAAAGTAAAACTGCATCTATCTTGATTGATCATGTCAAACAGCTGGATAAAATGGTCAAAGATTCTGTGAAAATTTTAAGGAGTGACAATGGCACTGAGTTCAAAAATTTGATAATGGAAGAGTTCTGCAAAAACCATGGAATAAAGCAGGATTTTTCTGCTCCTGGAACTCCACAGCATAATGAAGTTGTTGAAAGAAAGAATAGGACTCTTGTTGAAGCTGCATGTACAATGCTTGAAGAAGCAAAGCTTCCAACCTATTTCTGGGCTGAAGCTGTGCAGACTGCTTGTTTTACTCAAAATGCAACACTCATTAACAAGCATGGAAAAACATCAAATGAGATGGTGAAGAAAAAGAAGCCAAATCTGAAATACTTTCAGGTATTTGGATGCAAGTGTTTTGTTCTCAAGACTCATCCTGAACAGCTATCAAAGTTTGATCTAAAAGCTGATGAAGGAATCTTTATTGGATATCCACTTTCCACAAAAGCCTTCAGAGTCTATAATTTTAGAACAAAAGTGGTCATGGAATCTATCAATGTCTCTTTTGATGACAAGAAGATTACTGGTCTTGAAGATTTCATTGACCATGATCAGCTGAGATTTGAAAATGAAGACTCAAATTCTGATACTGAAACTCCTGACAGTCTAAGTCCTGATACTGTAAACTCTGATGGATTAAACTCTGATGTTATTGAAACTGTGGTAACTACGTCAAAGGAAGATGCACCTATGCAGGGGGAGCATACTCAAGATCCTACCACAGCTCAAGAAACATCAGAAGATACATCTGGCTCTTCAAGTTCTGATTCGTCAAGTTCTGATAAGCCAAGTTCTGATAATGCTGAAAATCTAAATACTGAAGACTCCAACTCAGAGAGCATAGTTTCAGGGGGAGCATCAGAAAATGAAAATGAAGATAGCATGGATAATGGGGGAGCATCCAGTTCTAGAGACAACCTTCCATCTGCAAGGAAGTGGGCAAAATCATATACACCTGATTTGATAATTGGAAATCCTGATGCAGATGTCAGAACTAGAATAGGTACTTCAAATGAATGTCTCTACAATTCTTTTCTCTCTCAGACTGAGCCAAAGAAAGTTGAAGAAGCTCTTCAAGATGCTGATTGGGTGCAAGCAATGCAGAAAGAGTTAAATGAATTTGAAAGAAACAAAGTCTGGACCCTAGTGCCAAGACCAAAGAATAGATCTGTTGTTGGTACAAAATGGGTATTCAGAAACAAAACTGACAGTGATGGCATAATTACAAGGAATAAGGCAAGACTGGTCGCAAAAGGATATTCTCAACAGGAGGGAATTGATTATGATGAAACATTTGCACCAGTTGCTAGGTTAGAAGCCATAAGGATATTTTTGGCTTATGCTGCTCACAAAAAGTTTACTGTCTTTCAAATGGATGTGAAAAGTGCTTTTCTCAATGGAGAATTGGAGGAGGAAGTATATGTTGAACAACCTCCAGGCTTTGTAGATACCAAACATCCAGATTATGTCTACAGGCTTGATAAAGCACTTTATGGACTTAAGCAAGCTCCTAGAGCATGGTATGAGACTTTAGCTCAGTTTCTTCTGGAAAGTGAATTCAACAGAGGAACAATAGACAAAACACTATTCTACCTCAACCATGAAAAGGACTTACTTCTTGTCCAGATTTATGTTGATGATATCATCTTTGGATCTACAAATGACAGACTTTGCAAGAAGTTTGCCAAACTGATGCAGTCAAGATATCAGATGAGTATGATGGGGGAACTTAGCTACTTTCTGGGCCTTCAAGTCAAGCAGAATGAAGAAGGCACTTTCATTTGTCAATCTAAGTATACCAGAAACTTGCTGAAGAAATTTGGAATGCAAGATTGTTCAAGTGCATCCACTCTCATGGCCACTGCAACAAAACTGGATAAGGATACTGGTAAATCAGTAGATATTACTTATTACAGAGGTATGATTGGCTCTCTACTCTATCTAACTGCTAGTAGACCTGATATCATGTATGCTACCTGTCTTTGTGCAAGATTTCAAGCAGATCCAAGAGAACCTCACTTAACGGCTGTGAAAAGAATCTTTAAGTATCTTAAAGGAACAGCTGATCTGGGATTGTGGTATCCTAGAGAATCAGACTTTAAACTAATAGGTTACTCAGATGCAGATTTTGCAGGCTGCAAAATTGACAGGAAAAGCACAAGTGGAAGCTGCCAATTTCTTGGAGGCAGATTGGTTTCTTGGTTCAGCAAGAAACAAAAGTCAATTTCCACATCAACTGCAGAAGCAGAGTATATTGCTGCAGGAAGCTGTTGTGCACAGATTCTTTGGATGAAGAATCAGTTACTGGATTATGGGTTAACATATTTCAAAATCCCTATTTACTGTGATAATCAAAGTGCTATTGCTATGACAGGTAATCCAGTTCAACACTCTATGACAAAGCACATCAGTATCAGGTACCACTTCATCAGGGAACATGTGGATGAAGGTACAGTGGAATTGCATTTTGTTCCCACAGATCAACAACTAGCAGATATCTTCACAAAACCACTGTGTGAAGCTACTTTTACAAGATTGGTAAATGAACTTGGAATGGTTTCAGGTTCTTTCTCTAAATCTGCTTAGTCTTGTTCCGTGTTATCAGACTTTATGCTCAGTATTTACAGAATTAATCTCATTGTGTATTCTGTGCTTAATTGATAAATGTTTTTAAGTACTGACTGTTGTCTGATATATATTTCTCAACTCTGATAAGTGATATGTTTGTTTAAGTAATTATTCAATCCTATGAGGATAACTGTGCTAGATACTAACCTAGTAGTCTTCAATAAACAAATGATTCCATGTAAGAAGTAATTATTTCAATGGAAATCTTATGACACTTGCAAATTCTGATAATTGAGCTTAGTTGAGTTTACTTTGTATATCTTATTACTAAGTCACAAATTAGAATAATGTTACTCATCTGTTAAGTTCTGATACTAGTAAAACTGCTGAATGTACTAAGTGCTGATAAACCTCACTTATCAAAAGAAAAAGCAAAAAGAATAAAATCAGGTACTCCTTTGAGATCTAGAGTAAAAATGTGGAAGGGACGACCCAAGTGCATTGCTGGTATTAAGTAAATATGCATTAGAAAAGCAAAATATTTTCTTGGTGACTTTTCACACTCTATGATTACTGGAAAAATACTCTGATAATAGCATAAATTCTGATAAACAGTCGTGACTCACTTACACTGAGAAGCCACTGTAAAATAGAATTTCAAAAGATGCATAAAATTAGCACAAAACAGTTGAGGTGGACTCAAGCATGAACTCATTCATCAGTAGGTTTCAGGACAATGACATCTCTTTAGCAAAATTTTAGTTATGCCTTATTTGTAAGATGTACTGAAGTGAATCAGACTTTACTCTTTGTCTGTTATTTAGCTAAATGCACACACTAATCACTCCATTTGAATGATGAAAATTTCTGTGGAGGTCTATGTTATTTTAGATAAACAGTCACTGTGTCACTTTGCACAAATTCTGAGGACAAGTTCTAGTTACACGTTCTAATGATTAAGTTCTGAAGTCTATAACTCAGAACTTGTATGAGGATTTACTAAGATGGGCATTCCTTTTTCGAGTTAAGAAATTATGTTCTGATGACTGTTAAGTTCTGGTATAAGTCTAAGTTCTGATTTCTCAGTCTAATCCTTTACTTGGCTTATCTGTGAATAAAATTTGGTAACAGTCTCAGTTCGAACTAGAATATGTTGAAGTGGAAGATTAATAGTCACTATGATTAGGATTAATGGTATTCATACTTGAACAGTCCACTGTTTCTTGTCTCTTGTGCGTTTTAAACCATCATTCCTCTTTCCAATGAATGTTATTCTTTTTCAAAGTCTAGGGAGACGAGGTAGAATTAATTCTACCTGTCAGCATTCAATTTCTTTGCGTCTCCTGGCATTCTCTTGCCTATATAAGCAACCACTTCACATCAGCCTTCCCATCACACTTTTATCACAAACTCACTCTCGTTTTTCATTTATCATCACAAATGGCTGCATTTGGCTGGTTCTACAATTATGGTGATGAGACTGTGCATGTCTTTTTGAATGGAATTCCAACTCCATACCCTATCACCAACATTCCTCACAATCTCTGGATTCAATTTCCAGAGGTTATCAAACGTGATCTGGTGGCCGTTCGAAGAGAACTTCATCTTCATCGTCTCCGCCAGCAAGAGCGAATCATCCGACTCGCCATTCTGTTTGTCGAGAGTAGGAAGAAGAAGATGACTTAATCTCGTCTTCTTCCTGTTTTTCTTCATCATCAGCTTTGTCAGGCTTCTTAGCTAGGACTAAGGCTGTTGATGTTAGGTTTAGAAGCTTAGGGAAAATCTTGTATAAGTATTGATGTAATTTCCATTTCATGAATGTATTGTCTTGATATATTAATGAAAGTTATTTTTACTTCAAGATTTTGTCTCTGAGTTATTTTATCTTGTGTTGATAAATCCTGATTGATATTCTGATGACCTTATAAATTTTGTTTTATATTAAGTTCTGATTCGTTTTCAGCACTTATCTAATTTATCTTGGTCATTTTCATGTGATTTATTTTCAGAATATTAATGATGCAGTGAAAAATAATTCAATCAGTGATAACGGTTTAAATTTTAAATTAAAAATGTTTCTCTTGATAAATGGAACGGTTTTTCCTTGAAACTAGGCAAATGGGTAAGTAATGATTCCTATTTTCTCGAGCGCAGTAACTATCCGTTATTACTGCATGTCTGACAGGTGTCCAACGGTAACATTTTTGTTCAGAGTATAAGTACAACAGAGAGAGGATTTCTTTAATCTTTTATTTCCTTCGTATTTTTTTCTCTTTACTTACTTTTACTCTCTTTCTTCTCACGTTGGTTTTTCATACAGACATCTTATCAAACACCTAACAGGCACTTTTGAATCTCAATTTTTCACATGGCACCTAAGGATTTAATCATTGATGGAACTAAGTTTGTTCCAAACAACTACGCTGCAATTCTTGATCATGCTGAAGCTCCATCTGAATTGCATTTTGTGCAAGATCTTCTTGCACACAGTGAGATTGGGTATGCATTAACTCAGCCTGAAGTCTTTTCAAGTCAACAAGTTCTGACGTTTTGGCGGACTGGGCACTTTGATGATGGTGGTAAACATGGCACTCCCAGTATTGTTTTTGAAGTGGGTGATTCATCTTATGCAGTCACTCCTGGTACAATACGCAAAGCTCTACATCTCCTAGACAATTGTACTTTTTCAACTCCGGAGGAATCAGCACTTCAGGAGTTAATGGCTGATTTGGGATATGAAAAGAGTTTGGCAAAGCTTGGGCAGTTAAAAAGGGCTAATATCAGAAGAGAATGGAGTTTTTTCTTTGACAGCATCACCAAAGCTTTTGGGAACAAATGTTCAAATTTTAATGCTATCCCAATTCTAAGTCAGCACATAGGGTATGTTATTATCCATCAAACTCATTTTGATTTTGCAACTGGAATAATTGGTTCTATTGGGGATAGGATGACAGAGGATAGAAATGTTGTCTATTTTGCTAGATTTCTATCAACTTATATATACTTTTTGTACTGATGAACCTCAATTAGTCAGTTCCTCAACCCCACCTTTTAGAGTTGCAAAACGATACTTTAATGATCTGGTAAATGCTGATACAAAGAAAACAGTGGTTAGACCATTACAGATTCCTCCATCTGTAAAACAAATCCTAGTAAATACTGATCCTGATACTTATAGATCTGTTTACTCTGATGTCCAACCAACCACAAACACCCAAAAACCATCATCCTCAGCACCTACCACTCATACTACTCAACCTACCCTCAGGACTTATCTCAAATCCTATCTCTCTACTTCACAGACTGTTCAACCCTCATCCTCCAAGCCAAAGAGGACAAAAACTATTCCTCAAACACCTCAAAAGAGGAGGAGGACTGTACTGAGAGATGAATCTGATACTGAGGAACAGGTTCCTTCTTCAGAACCTGTTGTAGGTGAAGCTAAGAAAGTGACTTCTCAGAAGGATTCTGGAATTGGGGGATCTAGGCTTCTCAAACGGCTTAGAAGAATGACAGTTCCTGAAACTCCCAAGGAATCCAAATCAACAACGAGATACAAGAAATAGAGGGCAAAAAGGCCAGTTTCAGATGATGAAGAGGAAGCAGCTAAGGAAGGGGATCAGGAATCTCTGATCTCACAAGACAAGGAATTTGCTCCAGTCACTTCTTCTCCATCAACTCCATCTCAGGAAGCTGTTTCTGAAAAGGCTAACACACCCTCTGTGTCTTCTGTTGATCCAGGCACAAGTGCTGATATTGATGTTCAAAACTTGGTTGTGCCTGCAGTAATTCTCTTAGAAGCTCCAACAACAAATATTCCTTCCACAACACCTGTTACTGATGCTGTTCAAACTCCAGAGTTATCAATAACACCTTCTCTGCATCAAGATGCTGATGATCAGAATTTAGGTGAGCATCAGGATATGGTTGTTGATCAGAACTTAGAACAAGATCAACAATTAGAGGATGTTAAAGCCTCCATTGCTACTCACACTATTGTCTTATCAGAAGATACTGATTCTTTAAGTTCTGATGCTGCACATGCTGGAGATACTGGTGATGCTGCTCCAACTGCTCATGTTGTAGATACTGATGCAGCAGGTCCTTCCGGACATACTCCTCAACAGACTCTTCCTAAGTCTGAATTGGTTAAGCAGTTTATTACCGGGGAAGCACCAGTACCTTGGAGTGAAACTCCTGCAGGTCAGGAGTGGACTAAGGAATGGAACTCAGTTTCATGTGTTCCAACTGAAAAACATCTTGCTGAGCACTTGACTAAAGCTGATGTAATGTTAAATTCTGATGATTTTAAAACCCAGCTTAGGGTCACTGCATTGAGTACTAAACATCTACAAGGTCTTCATTCAACTACTCATGCAGAGCTACACAAGATTCAGGAGAATTTTATCAAACAAGAACAAGTTTGGAAAATTGATAAGAAAAAGTTCTTCCAACCTACCGTTGACAGGATTGCTTATATTGAGAAGACTCAAGATCATCAACAAGCTCAGATTGATGAAATTCTGACAAATCAAGCTTCTCAGCAATCGCAACTTACTGAAATCCAATCCTCAGTGGAATTACTTATCTCTCTTTTACTACCTGCTGATGCCAAAAAGGGGGAGAAGGTAATTAAGTCCAAATGCAAAACTAACAAGACACTGCAAGGAAAGGATGATGGAAATGATGACCAAAGATACTCTGGAATGGGTAGCGGTCATAGTCAAGGTAGAAGGTTTACATCAAGACAAGCTAGTCACAGGACAAGTTCTGATACTGGGAAAAGAATAAGTTCTGCTGCTGGTAAAAAGTTAAGTTCTGATGAACTTTTAGATCTTGATGAGGAAATGTCAAGATGGTTATTTCTTCAAGAAAATCCAGGAATGGACTTGGAAAGTTTAAAGGAAGAAGAAGCCAGACTTAAATCAGAGAAAGTCACATCCAAATCTGAAGCTTCTGGTAAAAAGTCACTTCCAAAACTCAAAGGCATTGTGATCAAAGAAAGGACACATACTGAAGCAACATTTGCTAGATCACAACCACAGATAGATCCAAGATCCAAGGGTAAAGAAAAGGTTGGTGAACCTATTAAGGTTTATGTACCTCCTGAGGATGAAGAAATTACTGATGAAAAGGATGATCTTGCTCTGACTTCAAGAAAAGTTCTCAAAACAACCTCTGACATGGCTCAAGTTGTTCAGAGTCAAGAAATTGTAAGTTCTGATATTCAAAAGAAGCAAGTAACCTCTGACACAGCTCAAGTTAACTTGATATCAGAAGATAGACCAAAGACACTCCTACCAGGATTCACTAAAGCAAAACAGACTCAATCTTTGAAGACTACTGCAAGTGGTTTTGAAGCAAGAGTAGTTACTGGAAAGGAAGCAAGAGATAAAACTGGATTGGGAAGTGCTGATGAAAGAAGAGTACACAACACTACCAATGATCCAACTTCCTTGAGTGAACCGGGTATTGGAGCAACTCCTGAGAGATTGAATCAACTGGAATCTGTACAGATGGTTTACCATACCTACTTGAAAGAATACATCATATTGTATTTCATGACAGATGGTAGGGTTTATCATATAAGACAAAATGCCATTCCATTGAAGTATTTTGAAGAATTGGAGCATGTACTTTTCTTACTTCAAGTGGATGACAGAATAACAGGGACTGCTGCAAACTACTTAAAAGAACAGATTCAGAGACAGAAAAGGCTTTATTCTGTTAAGTCTGACAGCACATATGTTCCAAAGTACAGAGATCACAATGGTGATATTGTTGATATGGAGCCTAATAATGCACAGATCAGAACATATCTTGGTATTAAGGGACTTGAATTCAATCTGGAGTCTGACAAAGCTTATGTCATAAGACTAGATCAGGAGTTGAGAAAAGCAAAGATCAATGATCTCAGAGCTGCAATCTTTCAAACTGGTGAAGATACTGCAGAGCTTAAAGATGTCAAAAGGAGAATGATTGACGAACTCAGATATGCTGAGAAATGTTTGTTGAAGAACTATCTCAGAACAACTCCTGACATCAGAGAGATCAGATGATGAAGCCAAGTTGAAGATCTACAACTGCTTAAATTCTGATATTTGTACAGACTGAAGTTGTTATCAGAAGTTGAATATTGGTAAAGCTTTAAGGACTGTAAGTTGTAGTTATCTAGTCTAATTCTCATGCATTTGTACTTAATGTTTTTGACATCATCAAATATCTGTTAAACTTGTATATTATGCTAATTTACAAGTTGGGGGAGATTGTTAGATATATTTGATAATGTCATGGCTAATATGTTTTATGTTTAGCTTTCAGATCTTACTTGAACAAGATAAATCAGTACTTAACTGTTGATCAGTACTTATACTGGAAGTCAGGACTTAAGGATATCGGTACTTATGTTATCAGGAGATAATCATCAGAAGATAGATATCAGAACTTAAGTGTTGAAGGACGATCAGATAAGGATAGTAGCTGATTAAAGGAAAGAAGATCAAGATAAACATAAGAAGAGATATGCATGAAGAAGGAATTCCGTGAAGAATGGAATACTTGAAAGAAAAGATATCTGATTGATATATTTTACGAAGCAGAATTATATTCCATATCAATTAGCGATTATCTTGTAACTGTGTAGTATATAAACACAGACATAGGGTTTACACTATAAGTGTTATCATAATTCGAGAAGATTATTCATTGTAACCCTAGCAGCTCTCGTGATATTGTTCATCACTGAGAGGTAACAGTTCCATACTGTAACAGAGTTTATTGTTTCAATAAAGTTTGTTTTCTGTTACTTAAGTTCTTAAAGTTCGATTTGAGTGTACTATACACTGTATTCACCCCCTCTACAGTGTGTGTGTGACCTAACAATACCTTTGGGATGTCATCCTTGTGCATCTTGATCTGATTATACCCACTGAATCCATCCATGAAGTTCAGCATCTCATGACCAATAGTAGCATCTATCAATGTATCTATCCTTGGCAATGGGAAACAGTCCTTGGGACATGCGTCATTCAAATCGGTGAAATCCACACACATTCTCCATTTTCCATTAGCCTTCTTTATCATCACAGGGTTCGTTAACCATTTCGGAAACTGTATCTCCTCAATGAAACCAGCCTCTAAGAGCTTCTCTACTTCTTGTTTAATTGCTTTTTGCCTCTCTGGAGCAAAGCTTCTTTTCTTTTGCTTTACAGTCTTTTGATTTGGATCCACATTCAGCTTGTGAGTGATCAGTTCTGGGTCTATGCCTGGCATATCAGCTGCCGACCATGCAAACACATCACTGTTTTCTTGTAAAATTTTTACCAATTTCCCTCTAAGGGGCTCCTCTAGTGTTGCTCCAATGAAAGTCACTTTCTCAGGATTCTCGGGAGCCAAAAGAATCGGAACCAGATCTTCTCTCATCATTCTCACGGATATCCAGGTCTTCAATAGGCAGAGCCTACCCCCCAACTCCATCTGTCCTAAGAGAGTCCATATAACAACTCCTTGCCATCTTTTGATCTCCTCTCTCTTCTCCAATCCCATTCCAGGTGGGAAACTTCATCACTGAATGGTAGGAGGAAGGGACTACCTTGAAGGCATGTATTCTTGTTCTTCCTGTGATTGCATTGTAAGTTGATCCAGCCTTTACCACTACAAAGTCCAATATTTGCGTTGCTTGTCTTGGCTCTTGACCTGGGGTCATTGGCAACTTAATTATCCCTTTGACGGGGCCCTCCACTCCTGCGAATCCATATATCGATATATCGGTCGGGATTAATTGAGAATCATTGTAACCCATCCTTAAAAAGGTATGATGGAGCAAAATGTCCACTGAGGCACCATTATCTACAAGAACCCTCTTCACCGGGTTGTTCCCTATTATCGGTGTTATAATCAGCGGATCATCATGAGGAAATTTCACACCCTCCAAGTCAGAATCATCAAATGCCATTGTCAATCCTGTCCTAGCCCTCTTCGGGGCTTCCCCAACAATATACATAACTTCTCTATTATATGCTTTCCTTGAGTTTTTGGATGAACCCGCAGCAGTTGGCCCTCTAAAGATAGTATTTATCACAGGCCCTCGGGGTCATGGTCCTCCAAAGATTGCATTTATCGCCGGTCCTTTAGTCTGGGGATTTCGCCCCTGATCGTCTTGGTCCTTCCTTCGATCATCAGAATTCTTTCTCCCATTGTTATTCCTATCTCCTCCATCTCCAGTGTACTTGCTCAACCTCCTTTTTTGAATGAGGAACTCTATTTCATCTTTTATTTATCTACACTCATCGGTGTCATGACCAGCATCCTTGTGAAATCTGTAATATTTGCTCTTATCTAGCTTGGTAGGATCAGCCTTCAATGGTTTAGGCCAACGAATATCTCTATCTTTCTCAATTTCCATCAAGATCTGGCTTCTAGGAGCATTCAAGTTAGCATATTCAGTGAACTTTTGCCCAGGTCCTCCCTTCTTCGGGATTGAATCTGTGTTTTGCTCAGTCCTGGGATACTTGTCCTTAGCAATATATTCCAGATCAGTCTTTCGCTTCTTGCCTCCAGCGGGCTCGCTATTCACTATTGTCTTCCTCATGCTTTCCTCCACATTAATGTATTTCCGGCCCTATCTTGGAGCTATAACATACTTTCAGGGGGCGCTTGGCCAATGACATCTTGAAGAACTCGTCCCTAGTCCTCTGTTGCAGTGTTATCATAGCTACCTTGTCATCAAGGTCTGGGACTTTCAAAGCTTCCTTGGTGAAACGATTCAAATAGTCTCTCAAGGACTCCTTCTCTCCCTGCACAATGCTCATGAGGGGATGCTGAACTTTTCTCATGCACTCTCCCACTGATGAATTGCTTAATAAAAGCCTGACTTAGTTCTCTGAAGGACCCAATAGAATTCGGAGGCAAACGGCTATACCATCTTTGAGCCATTCCCGACAGGGTTTGAGGAAAGGCCCGACACTTAATAAAATCGTTCACGAATTGCAGTAACAGTGCATTAGAGAATGTTCTGACATGATTAGCGGGATCTCCAGTGCCATCATAAACTTTGATGGTGGGCATCTTAAACTTCATTGAGATATGGGCATTCAATATCTCTTCAGTGAATGGTGGAGTAGGATAATTAGGATCTCCCAAGGGAAGAAGATTATTTGGATCAGCCCTTGGGACAACAGCCCTTCTCTGTAGCGGACCATCCAGGTCTATGATTGGAGGATGATTTCTCCCTCTTGGAGGTAACGGGGGTCTGGAGGTCTGGTGCGCCTCCAAGTCGCGCTCCAGCCTTTGAATCTCAGCCTCGTGAGCCCTGATTCTCTCCTGCACTTTTTGGGGATTCGTCCCTCGGGTGCTCCTAGGACGCTGATTACCATCAGGCATCGGCTCTTTACCAGCACGCCTCCTTCTTGGGGCCACATAATCATCCGAAGATTTGGAGTCTCTCTTAGTGTAAGGACCAGAGAATTCTTGATCGTCTGGGATAGGAGCCAAACCACGTATATATTGGGGTGTCTACCCTTGTGCTTCATTCCGATTAGCATGTCCACTCCCTCCAACCTCGGGGTAAAGGGGTATCCCATAAGGGGTTAGTGGTCACAACAGTTGAATACTCATACCCAACGGGTCAAGAATTCACAAGTGTATGTAGCTGTTGAAGTTGGGAATTCATCCCTTGAGGAGCTGGGGGAATCGTCCCTTGTGGGTGAGGTTCAGTTGCCCCAACCTGGGCTCCTCCTTGGGGGCGGCATAGGTCGAATGCGGAGGTCTCTCCACCGTTGATGAAATCGTTTGGGTCGTTCCGGCTGGTGTACCTCCAGAGACGCTGTTTCCACTCCGTGTTCTCGCCATGGTTGTTGTTAAGATTCTCACGAACGGCGTCAAATGTTATGGATTAAAAACTAGGTATATTAATTGTTGTACTTACTACTAGGGTTCGTGAGCTTCGAGGTTCGATTTGATTACTCTTGTGTCTCATGACTCGATTTGCCTTAACAAGATGCCTTTGTACCTTACTGATTGTCAAGGATCAAGTCAAAAAACGTAGTTCTAATTGGTGGAGGTGAGACCCCTTATATAGGTGTTGAGAGTCCTTGAATTGGACTAGATCTAGGAGACTTCGTGGGCAAGTCTTAGAATTAGAATAGACTTTGGAGTCCTAGGAAGTAGGATACTGATTCCTTATCCTATTAGGTCCCTTGGAGGCTAATCTACAAGGATTTATGTCCTCACTAGGACTCATCTTAACAGCTGATTTCTCCCTTATTTAATTAATTTCGAAATTAATTAATATTCAGGGTTTTGAGCCCTTTCTAATGGGCTTAGTTGTCAGCCCAATATATGTGATATTAATTACGCAATCAGGGTTTATTTTATTCCCTATCAGGGTGGCTAATTGTAAATACTTGATGTCATGTAAATCAGACTAAATGAAAGTGAGCGACCAACTGCTACGTGAAGCTACAACATCAATGCCTAACTACATCAACCCACTAACAACTAATCAAATGAATGTCAATGACTAAGAGAACTAACATAGTTGGTGATAGCGACTTGACATTGGTCAAGTCCCGAGTTTGACACGGCACATGTGCTGATGGGAATCTTTGTAAAGAAAATGGAAGTTAAGATAAACTTTACATGTGATCTTGAGTTTTGAAAAAAAAAAATATATTTAATTTCCATGCATGACAAATTGGAGAGATATTCAAAGCAATATATCAAGATACAATCTAGACTCATTTGTCAAGATTTATGGGAAAGGGAATGAAGAAGCAATGTTGCTGGACTGCGAAGATTGTGTCATGTATTGTCTAGCAATTATTGTAACTTGGTGATTTATAAACTAAGTATAAAAAATGTTTCACTTAAACAATAGGTTTTACATTTCCAGAGAGAAGAAAAGAGAGAAATATGTTTCACTTAAGATATATATATATATACACATATATATACGCACTTGTGTATAATAGTAACGTATTTATATAAATCAATAAACTTTTTCTTTAATTAGAATGGTTTGAAACCCAAATTTTTTTAAAATTTATTTTGTAAAATATGAAAGATTTTACTTTATATTTGATTTTCAATAGAGATTTAATGAATTTTATTATAATAAAATATTTGATTCAAATTCTGTGTTTTGATCATTTTACAAGGGTTTGGATATTTGAATTGTAATTAGAAACTAGGTTGGATATGCGTTGATCCTTGAATTTGTATTTGAATTGGGATCGACCCTGATTCAATCCTAATATCATTTCACAACCGTATTTTGGCACAAAGTGTTGATCCATTTTAATTCTTCCCCGATATGCATGTATAAGTTAATATTTGCAATATCATGCTTATTTTTATTATATGTGTCAACTATCTATTTTTTATTTTAACATATACATTTATTACAGTAAATGATGAATAAAATGCTATAAAATATACGCCTCGCTAGCATTGTAAGGTAACATTTATTTATCATGTGTATACTTGAACTATCTTCTTGAAACCGTTTGTTGTAATAATTTCATTCATTTCTTGAAGTATCTTCTTGAAACCGTTTGGTCTCTAATGAATTAATTATTTTGTTTTGATTTCTTTTATAATGAATTTCATTCTTATTTGAGATATGTTTATTACATACTCCCTTCATATCATATTATTTAAAAAAAGTTAAAAAAATATATTTTAAAAAGGATTAGATATAATTTCTAATAATATAAATTTTGAAATATATTTTATTGTATATAAAGTGTAATTTGTGGTTAGAATATGATAAAGTTGAACATATATTAATCTGACATAAAGTATACTATAATGGGTTAACAAATAATATCCCATATTAATTAAGCTGAAAAGTTAGACACGTGTAAATGATATACATGAATACGATATCTTATTAGAACATCTTTAATGGGGTTGTCAAGAGGTTGTCAATATTTATGTGACATGACAATTTTGGTTGCCAACCTATTGGAGTTATGGGGTTTCCAAGGGATTATCAAGCAAGGTTGCCAAAACTTGGC
This sequence comes from Apium graveolens, assembly GCF_009905375.1. Classification (NCBI taxonomy): domain Eukaryota; kingdom Viridiplantae; phylum Streptophyta; class Magnoliopsida; order Apiales; family Apiaceae; genus Apium; species Apium graveolens. The sequence goes on along the minus strand of NC_133648.1, from coordinate 62,614,564 downwards.
AACTTCCTCATTTAGTTAAATACAACTTTTGTCCAAAAAATATATTTAAACTCATTTCCATTTTTAAATTCCCAATTTGGCAATTTATTTTTATTGTACTAATGTAGAGACCATATTGGCAACTATTGGAGTTGTCACCTATTGGAGTGTATTTTTGAAAAAGGTTGTCAAAGATAATATGGAGGAGAGATAAAATAAAAAAACTAATATATATATATATATTGACTTGACAAAATTTGGTAACATTTTACGTAATTCCTATTGGAGATGCTCTTAGTGATTATTTTAAAATATCAATGATAAAGTAACATTAAAATCTAATTGTGTTTTACATGCGATAAATAAACTACTTTAATTGGACTCTTGCCGGAAGAAAATTCGATTTGTATTGGGCTCAAGTTTCGGACCCTTTTAATAATCTTGATTCTTGATCCAATATGGGCTTAAAATGGGTTTTTTGTGGGCCACTGGAATCGCTCTCTAGATGCTGATATAGTAGTTCTTGAATATGCTTCAAATTTAGCATGACGATTGTATACTACTACCCATACTTTATGATACATTTTCTCTTTTAAATCAGCTAATTTGGTAAGGTTTCTCTTCTGGGTTCATATTAATTTCTCAATTTTGTCATGTAAATAATAAATCTTTGGTAAATTGTTATCCGGGTTCATCTGAAATTTCATTTTTGTTTTGCTGAAAAAGTTTGATTTTTTTCTGTTTTTAGTTAGATTGAAGAAATGGGTAGGCTTTTTGTTGAATCTCTTGAAGGGAACGTCTATTCTTGCAAGCATTGCAAAACCCATTTTGCACTTCTTGAAGATATTGTCTCTAAGGTTCTCTCTCTCTCTCTCTCTCTCTCTCTCTCTCTCTCTCTGTGAGATCTGTGTTTAATCATATGGATGTAAGAGTTGATGTTTGGAAATGATCATTCTTGGTTAATGTGGTTGATATGAGGTGTGCAAGTGGTATTGGACTGTATATATTAGTTTTTCTTAATCTTGGTGATTGATTGATTGTTTTGTGCTTCTATGGTTAGTAATTCCTGTATTTGGTGGGAGGAGTCGTTTTACCTTTTTTTTCTAAATCATGTTTGTGGAAGCCTAAACTTTGATTCAGGGATTTAATTCTGATGAAATTTTTAGTAAGAAAATACTTATTTGTTAGAATCAGCTAAAAATAAACTAATATGGTTATAGTTTATTGAGTTTGCATGAAAAGAACTAAATTTATATCAGATTAATCATACATTTTTCGAATGTAGTACAAAGGCATTTAATGCAATCCTTATTATGAGAGCCGAGACTATAGGAACATGGAGTTATAATCTCCTTCACATGCTAGGTTTTTGAAGGTGTAATTGGTCGACCATATCACTTAGTACACTGCCTCTTATTCTTTGTTTACAAGGTTGGGGCGCGTTTTAGAAATGATAATCAGAGTTTCTATTATATTCAAGAAATTAGGTAAGGGTTATAATATTCAAACCTTTTGTCCTGCAGAAATGTGATCACTTGCATGACTATTTAAAGTTGCAATAAATTTCAACCAGTTGATATGTTTTTCAAATTTTCCCTAAGGCGATGGGGAACGAAATTGAACGTAAAGGAGTATTTTATCCATGTTAATAATTAGTTTAAACGTATTTTGTGAAAAGGGAACTATATTATATTTATATATGTTTTATATGTTGGACAAGTAGTATATTTTATATCCGTAGGTCAGTCATATAAGTCCATTATGTTTATTGGGGTTTTATTCCCTAAATAAGTCAAGTAAACATCCCATATATTACCTTACAATTATTGAGATATTACTATTGAGTCGAGTCTCTTTGTTTATGGGTTGCTATCCATTATAATAATCTCCCTTCCGCAGTTGGAAAAAACCCTTTCGGTAGTGGATTTTCTGCGGTGAATTCACTAAATTTTATCTTTTGATCATTTTTATACAGTAATACATTGTCTGTCATACATCACATGTGGTATGTATCATGTATAACCGTACTTGCATCTGTTTTTCCTTCTTTTTCTAAAATTTAGTTCCAAATGGAAAAATTCTCTATTAATTAAGAATTATGAGCTACTGCTGTTAATTCTGTATATGTTTGGAGTTTATAATACTTTGGTACATGATTTATTACACATCTGGGGGTATGTTAATCTTTAAAGAAAATTGTAAGAGTATTGAATCATTTTGAAAAGCACTGAAGCATACTGACTTCATCTGATTTACTGTAATATTTTGCCGGATTGTGTCCATCTCACTTGATCCCAAACCCTAATATATACTGCCTCACTTTGTCGGCTCGGCTCCCTCTTTTCATTAGAATGATGTATATATTGTTTCTGGTATGGAACAAGTATTTCCTTTTATAGGCAGCTCAAAATAACAATTCATTTAAACACAACAAATGGAGTTCCATTTTCAACTCTCATAGATAAAGATCATGAAGAGGAAAAAAAATATTTGAGGATTCCGATAACCCGTTAAAACGGTTTTTTAAGTGTTGCAATTGTTTACTTAAATGATCAATGTGTAGTGATTAGTGACTCATTTCTAAAATGTTCGGGGCTATGACCCATGGTATATTATTATCTTTTTGAACCACCAACAAACTGGATCCAGTAAGTGTATTATTATTAGACATATAGTAACTTTATTTTTTTTCAAAATCTCACATTTAATTGTGCATCGCAAGTTGTGGTTTTCAAAAGTGAAGTAAAAGTATGTTATTACTCAATACTATCAAAGGTCCGATATGATAGTAGTTTTTTCCACTGTGAATGAATGTTGAGACCTCTTCATATCCGAATTCTGAAACTTAATGTAATTGTTTCGGTATCTGTGCTCAGTAATTCCTTGTGTGTACATAAAAATCTTCTCTTTTCCAAGTTAGGTTACTAAGTTTAGGAAGATCTCGGTAAAAAACAGTTAATCTATGCAGTTACATATAATACAGCCTTTCTAAATCAGATAAGATAACTTTAATATGAATTGAGACAAATATTATCATGGACGCCTCCCTTCTCATTTGAGTAGGGGTAAGGTTGCATACATCCTACCCTTCTCAAATCATGCTCTTCGAGCGGGATAAGTGAGTATGTTACCTTACCTTAAATTAATTATCATGGATAGCTTTTATGTTAACTGAATTTTGAACCCTGGTGTCGTTCTTTGTTCAGTATCTCTGTCCAGTAGATCCTTGTTGTATCCTTTAGCGTACAAATAACATAAAGAAATGTAACCAACGTTTATTGGAAAAAGCAACCCCAAAGATTTGGGACCAAAAGCGGTTCGCGGTGACCATTGAATAAGTTTCTTCGGCTTGAGTCGGGTTAAAAGCACGGAATGTATTTGCACCATCACCATCTTCAAATAAAGTATTTTCTACAGTAGCACCATGAATAGCGCATAGCAAAGCAGCGCCCAATACCCAAGTGTAGGAAGATTTCAGTAAGAAGCAATAATAATAGGCTGTTACATTCATTTTAGCCTTTCTTAATCATACAATAATAGCATTTATTTTATTTGAGACAAATTTTAGCAATTTAAGGCATGCATTTTTTAGTTTTTCAGTTTCATGTATGACAATCTTCGGAAAGCACCTCTAATTATACAACGTAAATATCTGTACAGATGCAGATATTGTTACTTTAAGCTGCTGCATTTGGAATCATATCAGATTTCTATATATTAGTTCGTTATTGCCTCAAAACTTCTTTAGGTTGGATGATATAACCGTATCCTGGAGAGGCAGAAGAGAGGTGTGGAAATACTATATTCTTTTCAACATTGTTCAGGAAGTAGTTGCAATTAAACGTTTATGGACCTACTAGAATACATCATATACCATTATCTCTCTATTCATTTTTTGAAGAAATGTATATGAGTCGACAGCTACATTCATGATCTGTTATTTGCTTATGCTTTCAGGCTTTTCATTGTAGGCATGGGAAAGCTTATCTCATTACTAATGTGTAAGTCATCTTGTTTAGTTATATATCAATTAGCACACATTTCTTCTACATTGGGTAAGAAGATATCTGTCTAGGACTATTCTAGTTTTAAAAATTGAGATTCTCTTTCAAGTTGATAAGCAGTCTTCTGCTGCATCAATTTGGCCGCGGTCTAGTCTTTGGCTAGGCAGAACAAATTATACCTTGTTATTTTTTATAATGAATTTTGTAGGTCTGCTGTGCTTGAATGCAATTAGCTTTTAATTTAAAATTGTTTTTTGAGGAGAAAGTTTCTTTTACGAAATGCAGAAATTATAGAATACCGAAATGCACTATATATTAGCATAAATCACAGAAGGATGAATAAGACCCACTAGGCACTAGGCAGCTAGGTGTATAGTTACTGCTTATAGGTGCCTACCACTGTCTAGAACACTAAGGAATGCTAGGCACTTGTTCCTAGCCTGCTTATGTTATGTTTGGTGTGAATGGAATGGATGAGAAGATTGAAAGAAATTAATGGGTTTTATAAGGAAGATTTGAAAAAAAAATGTAGCCAAATTGTTATGATGAGAATGGTGAAGAAATTGGATGTGGTAAGGAAAGGAGCATTCTCTCTCAAATTGGGTTTCTAAATTATACTTTAGATGATTAGAAATGGAATGGGCCAAAGAAAAAAATTTATTGAATATTTGACCATTTTATACTTCACATCACGTTCCATTCTCCTCAACCAAACACAACTAGAGTCTAGACTCTAGAACACTAAGTAATCGTATTTAGCAACAAAAAGAAGCTAAGGAACCGTGTCTTAACTAATTTAAGAGGCACTAGTGTACCTTCAGGCTACACATTTGCACCTATATGCATATCGTCTATTGGCTTGCAGATGTTATGCTCCCAAGTGTGTTATTCTTGACTCTGTTCAAATGTTATCCTTCATAGTGTGAATGTTACCTTTGGAGAGAAAGAGGAAAGGATGATGATAACTGGAATGCATATTGTGGCTGACATATTCTGTGTGTGCTGTGGATCCATTGTCGGGTGGAAATATGTAAGTGAATTTTTATCAGCTCTATAGCTTAATGTCATATTTTTGGTATTATTATCAGTGATGGAGTTCATGATGTTTTTCCCAGGAGTCTGCATATGAGAAGAGCCAAAAATACAAAGAAGGGAAATTTATTCTTGAGAGGTATCCCAGATTATATTTTATTGTGCTCAACTCTATTGGGCACTAATCCCTGAATCCTTTTTCCTGATCAGGTTCAAGGTTTTGGGTCCTGATGGGAGCACCTACCAAGGAATTCCAGAAGCTCAATTTGCAGAAAGTGATGCTGATGAAGAATGATACTTGATTACCCCCTCTTGTTTAGGCTAAATAAACTCTTATAAATATGATTAGCTGAAAATAACTGTACATTCTCTTGATCTTATGGCTTACCGGCCATGGCGCTATTTTGCTAGTTAGAGTTATTACAGATAAATTATGCAGGAAAAGGTAGGACGTTCCACTCATTTCTACAGTTATGATATTATGGTAGCTTTTATAACCTACAAAATCTTCTAATGATCGATCAAATTTAGTCTTAATGTCAGCTCAAGGTCTCTTTTTCTCCCATTAAATACATCATTTTTTGACATTTGTTTGTACGCCATTGCGCATTTTAGTGTATATGCCTGCATATTTGTTTGTAATTCTGTATTTGTATCAGTATATTTTGGTCTGCAGTTGCTATTGTGGCGTTCAATTCGGTTAAGGGGACACAAGTTCTGATCGAGCCACATGTGTATTAGTGATGTTTTTGTTAGAAAGGTCATGTCTTTATATCTGAATTTGTAGTATATCTGATGAGCCCATGAGCTATGTGGTGAAAACGCTCTCTGACGCTCTGCGACTTTTTTTTTTGGATGCCAGTGCAGTGAATCTGGTTGTGCTACTTTAACTTTAAATAACTTGTGTTAGACAAAGCTAATATTTGATTATAATGCTGCAATTGAAATTGTATGGAAAGGTGATCAACCGAGTAATTTAGTAGGCAATTCATAGAATATTGAGTTGGATTTGAACGCCCTTGGTCCAAATAAGTGCAATTTAGGGTACTAGAATTTTCTTCAAGTTTAGCATATTGCAACATATCATATTTTAATGTTGATTCATATTCACAATCTTATCAAAAATAGGAAGCGTGGGTTGACGACATCTATATCGAAGCGCTGTCCGCAGATCAAATGTTTATCAATTTTACTTCATTAAGCGTAAAACAGGTCATAACTTGCTGCCTGTTTGGCTAAGCATTTTATCAACTTAAATGCATGAAAATAAGCGTTCTACTGTTTCACCGTTTGGGTATTCTGGTTTATGGACTACGTGTGTGTATAGTAGAATGATCAAATATAAAATAAAATTAAAATAGAAACTATGAACCAATCTAAGTCATTAGATCTACCTAATCTAGTGGTCCCCCTAATCATCCCACCCAACTACTCTACACCTTCCTACACTCAATTTCAGTTTTTCCCCTCCGTTTTTAATTTGATTTTTCCCGTCAAACCGTAAGTTTTTTTTTAAAATCCGATTTCACTATATTTTTCAACATCTCTTTTTGCATACCATATGTGTTATATTTCGAATTAGTTTTTTTTTAAAAATTATTTGGTTTCTAGTTTTTATTCTAAATTAGTTTCTATTTGAGTAGCCCTTATATATATATATCTTATCTACTAGCTTAAAACTGTACGATGCACGGATCGCACAGATTATTTTTAATATTATAAATTTTTTTAATTTTTTTTTGAATTCACTTCTTAATTTTTTTCATTTAAAACTTTAAATGATATGATTTCATAATAATTATATTAGTAGACGTATATGTTCATACTCCCTCCGTCCCGGTGGGTTGTTTACATTGGGGGACGGAGGATCGGCACGCATTTTAAGGCTCCCGTAAAACATGGTTCCCTAAATAATTTTAAATAATTTTTCTTTTAAATAAAAATATAATGTTTAAACTTTTATACAAAAAAAGAAAATTCTAAAAAAAAATTATGGAACTATATTTTATAGTAGCCTTAAAGTGCGTGCCAAGTATGAGGCAAAAATATGTAAAGAATCCGGTGGGACGGAGGGAGTAACTTTTTAGAACGTTTAAACTTATTTAAAGTTATAGTATTGGTAAGGGAGAAATGTTATTATAATAAAATTATTTGTTTTATTGAGGGTAAAAATCTATTATTTTCATTATGTTCGGACCGTAAAAAATATTATTTTAGCATGGTGATTACTTAATCGATTAACTATAATTCTATAAAAAATATTTGAAAAAGATAATATTACTGATTAAACGATATAGTTTTATTGATAATTTTATGTGTATTTTTAAAAAAATAATATTTATGTTTTACTTAAAAATTGATTTTTTTTAGTTCACATATATAGTGTATGAATTATATTTAGTCTAATATTAATTTGATTTATCTCGGATCAGTAGTTTGCATTATTTTATTTTAGCCTGATGTCTAATGTACCGACCAAATCAAATTAATTATTTTTAGTTTAATTTTCATTTTTTTTAAAGGCTGGATCAATAAGATAATTTTGTTTTAGATTGAATAATTGGTATATATGGTTTTATGGTTTTATTTTTGTTGGCTGAATTGTATTTTATTTTAATTTTGTGTTAGTATGTATCAATTGTATAATATATTTTCTTATCCTGGATAAATAAAATATATTATTTTGTTTATCCTAGTTCATTTGTATAATTTATTAGGAGAATGGATAGTATTATTTTTTTTATCTTAACCCGATTCACATGATATATCAACTAAATCTTAATAATTATATTTAGTTTGTTTAAATTTAATTTAGCCCGAAGTAACAAATTAGAATAATATAGAAATCAATATGAATTATAATATAAATTGGTAAAAGAAGTTGAATTTAATATAAATTATAATGATACAGAGTTCGATATAAAATAGAATTGAAATTGATAAAGGAATAGAGTAAGTTGACTTCAATATCAATTAGAATTAGAACTGATCGACCCAATAATTAGAATTAGAATAATTAAGTGAGGGTAATTAAATAATTTTAGCAAGTACTGACCGACCGACTACCAAACGTTTAATGTTTTGTCTTTTATAATATAATATTATATGTGAATATGGATTTTATCCTATTTAATAAATTACTTATATACCTCTTTAATTTTATTACAATGAAAAAATAAACCTTTTAATTGGATTGAACCCTAGAACTCAAGCAATTAGATAAACTTAAAATTATATCTAAAACCATTGCACCAACTCACAATTAATGAATTCCTTAAAATTTTTAAGTACATTTCTACATAACTTCCCTAATGAATTAATTTTAAAACTTTTTTTTAATAATTAAATTTGTATATATTATATAAAAGATGTATATATATGTAATAATTAAAATTCAAGTTAGACGAACTCACAAGAATCACATATTCAATTTTATATAAATATACATATATCATATCATCTATTTTAATTGTTATACTATAACACTATCCGTGCTTTAGTATATAAAGAGAGCGGGTGTTTCACTCGATGAGCCGCCAATAGTAACATTTACCGACATTATATATGGTTAAAGTGTGAGGGTACCATATTGCATCCATCATAACCAACAATTTTTTTGATACAATTTATAAAAAATTAACACAAGTTCAAAAAATTTAAAATCATGAGATTCAAAATATTAATCGAAATTGGTGGAGATATCATAAATTTAAGAGTAAATCATTTCATATATCATCACATATATCGCTATTATATCCATCATACCAGTCATTATCACCACACTCTAAAAGGAATTGAGTTATGATACTTCAACGAAATATTATTTTTTTGCCAAAAAGAAGAGATTTCATCTCTTCTATATATAATAGCCCAACAAGGGTATAATTTCATGAGATTAAAAAGTCTCATTGAAAAGACTAAATTACCCCTGTTTTTAATATTTATATAAAAGATGTGGTTTGTAGGAATCGAACTCAGATTATTTCATTAAACTATACAACCTCTTACCACTACACCATATTCTCACATGTGCTTTTATCACATACATAATATGTAAGTGTGCTAAATGAATATTTTATTTAATTTTAAAGATACTTACTTGAATTACACAAAAAAGAAGAAGATAGTTAGTTAAATATTTGTACAGTTAATTTTAAAGAATTGAATTTCAGATATAAAATTAGGCATATTACATAAATGGATTATTATCTTATTTATTAATCATTTTTTAGTTTGAAAATATATCTCATATATTTTTAACATATTTTTTATTATAAAAAGTAATTAAAATGTACATATATAATTTTTTTTAAAACATATATAAAATTAGGCGTAGTACATAAATGGATTATTATCTTATTTATTAATCATTTTTTTGTTTGAAAATATATCTCATATATTTTTAACATATTTTTTTATTATAAAAGGTAATTAAAATGTACATATATAATTTTTTTAAAAAAATATTGAAAATAGGATTGCTTATATATAAATAATTTATATTGGTATTACATATTTAGATAAGCTCGAATTATAATGAGTCAATGCATTTTAGAACTTGGCTCATTGTTCAAAAAATACTCGAAATTTGACTACATGACCCGGCCGAAAAATATCGTAACATTCTACGTTTAGTAAATTAAAATTACTAGCTCGGCGAGAATATCTTACCAATAATGTGAAATTTTTTAATATCTTGTGTTAATATAAATTAATGTGTTTGAGATCTTTATAGGATCAAGTCAATTGATTATTTATATTAAAATTACTAACTTCATTGATAAGGTATTATTATTTTTGGGATTTGTCCCGATTTTAAGAATATTTGAAATTTGAAATGAGATCTCACGAGATTTGTTAAAACTACAATGATATATTAAATCGATTTATTTTTCATTTTTCACTTTAAAAAACTAGCTTTTAAAAATGAATTCTTTTAGATCAGCAATATTCATTGATCAAGATAATATTGTACAAATATTTTAAATTATTTCAATATTTTGAATTATTCAAATAAAAGTTATATCTATACGATATTGTAGCATTTGAATCAATGCATTTTATATTATTTAAGGAAAAAAACATATATTGTTCAGTAATTTGAAGGAATTAACCAGTTCAACTGATATTTATAAAACTTTATCGAACTGAAATTTTTTAATTTTAGGAGAATAGTATAAAATGTTATCAAATTATTATATGAAGAAATATTAGAGTCGTAATGAAAGAAACTTAAAAACAGTTTAAATAACGATATAATTACTATTTTTCTTTCGAATTCTTGAAAAAAAATTATGAATATCAATAATAAGTCTTAAAAATATATAATTCATTTTTATGTTACAACCATGATTGATACCCGGTTGCGTAAAAAATAGATATGGCTTGTTTGTCAGTGATAATGTGAATATCATATATAAATAATAGCAATTTATTTATTACATAATTTTAATTTTTGAATAATTATAAATGCATGTTAGTTAAGTAATCAATTATCTCACTAGATGTTAATAATGATTATACATGTACATAAATCAGATATTTAACATATAAATAATTGAAACCATCATAATTTACTAAAAAATATAACATACAATAATTTACATGCTAACACACACATATACATATAACTTAATCTTACTTTCTTAACAGTAGTGTAAATAAAAAACTAACATTTTCCCATACATACATGATACATACATATGTTGAATTTCAAAAACTAATATTCTTCATTAAAATCAACTTTAATATTAATAATAATTTAAATTTTACATTATTGTATATTATGATTGCAAGGCATTCTGACTTCAGTTATGCATTTTTTATCTTTTTAAATTGAGTATATCAATTGTAAGTTAGTAGTGAACTGAGTAATAATATAGAGCCGTACATAGAATTTATTTAAATAAAATTCAAGATTTTGGTCAACTCTGTATTCAACATGTATGTTAATTTTTAACTTTTTATTCGTAAACATACTAACGACATTCTACAAATTAAGTTTAATCGTTCGTTTTAAACGTACACTTACTACCCTGTTTATATTCATTCATTAAATATAAAATAACGGGTAAAAAAAATATAATATAATAATAGTTGATGGGATATTCACTTCTAAAAGTGAGAAAACATTCAAAACTTTTAATGTTATAGAGGGGGCATGAAGTTTGTTGAAAAGAAAGTTTATCTCTATTTCTTCAAAATTTGACTAAAGAGGATATTGTTGGAATTATTCTAAAAACATTATAATTGTGTGGTGTATAAAAAAACTCTAGAAAATGACCCGTGCCTCACACGGGTTATTATGCTAGTTAATGGTTCAAATCTTCAAACATTACATGAATAAAATCGGGGTGGGCATTTTCCTCCCTCCAAATAGGGTCAGCTATTGAACTAGTGTGTCTCACTATGAATTGATCCAACTTGTTCACGGATCGTTTCACAAAGTTTAGAAGCACCTTACGGTTCTCTAATTCCGAGAGTAAATGTTTACACTCATCGATCACCCTTCCTAGATAGGATAGATTGATTGACAAACTACGAATCGCCTGTGTTACCACAAGACAATCTGTTTCCAGGACCAGATTTTGCCAATCCTTATTCTTACCCAGCTGAGTGCTTCCTTGATTCTGATTGCCTCTACAAGCTCTGGATCGATAATCCTTTGTTTGCACCTGGAAATAGCATCTATTAATCGCCCCCCATGATCACGAGCAACCATTGCATAGCTATAACAGTGGGAATCTTCAAAAAACGCGGCATCTGTATTCACCTTAGTCGTGCCTTCTGGTGGTTGTTTCCATTGCACATTGCCATCTTGTTGAGTCATAAACTCAATAGAGGAGTCAAAAGACCTATCTTGTGCATCTTGCCAGTGATTAAGGACTTGGTCAGCTACTGCTATTACCTCAGAAAACCCAGCTCCTTTCTGTGACCAGATTATATTGTTCATGTTCTTCCAAAGAGACCAACATATCATGCTTATTCTTGTAATCTGCTCCCCTTTGTATTTTTGCATGACTTTGTTCATCCAATCTTTGAAACTCGCCGTTGGCTGTAATTTCACCTCACATTTTACCTTGTTCCAGCATAGCATTGCAAACGGACAATGTACCAAGGAATGAAAAATTATTTCCGAATCTAAATTGCATATTGGGCATAAATTACGTACTGCAACTTTCTTAGTACGAAGCATATCTTTTGTAGGCAGACATCCCGCCAGTGCTCGCCAAAGAAAATGTTTCACTTTCAGTGGGATTTTCAAATTCCCAATCTTTCTCCAGAATCCAGAATTATTACTCAAATGATCTATTTCTTGTCTCTCACAGATAGCTGCATATGCACTTTTAACCGAATATTGACCCATATTTTCTTTCCTCCAGTACCAAGAATCATTCATTGTGTGCTGAATTGGAGTCGATAAGATTAAGTTAGCATCTTTACTAATGAAAATATCCTTTATCAAGTCGACATCCTAACGGTTTTGACCTGGCTCCATTAGAGATACAACTTTTTTACCAATGAGGGCTTCATGTTGTGTATGAATATATGGATCATCCACACAAAGAAGCCATGGATCATGAAGAATATCAATGTTGTTACCGGAGCCAACACGAAGGCCAGTGTCAATCCTCAACAGCTCCTGGGTTTCGATTATGCTTCGCCATATATAACTCGGATTACACCCAAGAGAAGCCGTTAGAAAACTACCTTCCGGATAATATCTTGCCTTGTAAATTTTACTTACTAGACAGTCTGGTTTTGTAATCAGCCTTCATCCTTGTCTACCTAGTAAAGCCAAATTAAACTCATGTAAACTGCGGAAACCGAGTCCACCATTTCACTTCTTTGTGCTCATGCGACTCCACGACATCGAGTGAATTCCTTCTTCCTTTTCGACTGAGTTCCGCCACCAGAATTTACACATGAGATTTTCCATCTCACTGCACGTTTGTTTTGGCAACAAAAAGATGCTCATGGCATAGTTTGGGAGCGCCTGAACAACTGTTTTTAGGAGTATTTCTTTCCCCCCCTTAGAGAGAAACTTTTTATCATAGCCTTCAATTCCTTTCTGCATCCGATCTTTCAAATACCCAAGAACAACATTTTTATTTCTCCCCAAGATACTAGGAAGTCCCAGATAGGTTGTATTTTCATCAGCTTCATGAAACTGAAGAGTAACACAAATGTCGTTTCACACCTCCTGCAACATATTGGAGCTAAAGAAAACACTTGACATTGCTGCATTCAACTTCTGTCCTGATGCTTTTTCATAAACGTGAAGCATGCTAATTACCTTTAAAGCAGTCTCTCTATCCGCTTGACAGTAAATATAACTGTCGTCTGCAAAAAAAACATGTGTGATAGAACTGGAGCTCCTCTTGCGACCTTGATTACTTTGATTACCTCTCTTTTTTCACTCTCCTGAATCCGTCCGGATAGGCCTTCCATACAGATGAGGAATAATATGAAGAGAGGGGGTCACCCTGTCTAATACCTCGACCCGGCTCGATCAATCCGAACTCCATACCTGCGTGAGTAATTCTAGAGATGAATTAAATACATTATTAGGGAGGAAGGATGGACAAATATGAAGTTATCAAAATATGAAGAGATGTACTTAAGTAGAAAAATAATATGCATGTATACGGAGCGAATTTAAATATAGTATGATAACAATAGTGTAGTCGTAGCTGAAATGACGAGAAATGAGATGAAATGACGAGAAATGAGAAGACCATTAAAATATGCAGTAGTAGATATAACGTATGAAAATTCTTAAAAATGATGATAGATCTATTAAAAATATAGTAACTAAGATTTTAAATAATTGAAAATGAGATACTTTGATTCTGGCCAGATCCTCATTTGAGGTGAATTCTCATTTGAGTATGTGTGTATATAATTTCATAATTTATACTTAGGGCATGTTTGGCACGCTACTTATAAGCCATTTATGGCTTATAAGTCCTTAAGAACTTATCGACGAGTGTTTGTCGACCCTGAATTTACAACTTATAAGCTGATAAGTTGAAAGTTGGCAGTGACGTACTTTTTTCCAACTTATTTTCATTTTTTCACTTTTTTCTAAAGTTTTGATTTTAAAATATAAAATTTTAAATATTTTCTAATTTAAGATTCATGAACTAAGATAATTATATTTAATAATTATTTGTTTTAATTCATTTAAGTAAAAAAAATTCTGACTTATAAGTAAATTTATCCAAACACTTATAGAACTTATAAGTATTTATCAACTTATCACTTATTTCGCACTTAATCATTTTAAGTCATAAGTTACTTATTTTAAGATTTCCCAAACGGGCACTTAATATGTGTAATTTGTATTTTAAAATATAAGTTATATAATATATTTTAGTTCCTTAATTAAACAATCTCAATTACATAGAAAGTGCCGATGTTACATCTAATTTTTTAAAGAAAATTTTTAGTAAGATTTTTCGAAAAATAATTATCCTCGTACTTAAGAAATTCAATATGATTAACGTACACAAAAATTATTTTTATATAATATAGGGGAGCAAATAAAATTTATAAATTAATAATTTTCAATTAGTACCTAGTAAAAGATGGTATAAACTCATGAGTCGTACATCTAATTAACAATTCTCATACGGTAATATTTAAAATATACATTTATTATTACGTATTGGTAATATCCATAACTTCTTATTATATATATAATAATTAATTACAAAAAAAAAAGAATGTAACTTGTGTTTTACAAGACTTCTCAATTATATCATTACAATCTTCTAAATATAAAAATTAAAAATGTACATGTTTTGAAAATATCAATATATAGTACTCACTAAACTAATTCATGTATTTAGATCGGAAATTTCATTGAACTACTTCTAACAACCGATATTCAATTAAATCATAAAACATGAAGTTGATTAATATGAAAAATGAATAGGTCATTTGCAAAAAAGTAAAAAATAAAATCGAATGGGCTCGTGCTTTGTACGGGCTATTACACTAATTGTGACTTAAATGATGAAAAATTGAAAGTTAGTTGTATTGTACTTTTCTCATTTTGCTTATTGTATTCATCAGCTTTTTGGATATTGTGGTTAATGGACTCCACTGTGACTTTAATGATGAAATATTGAAAATTAGCTGTGTTGTATGTTCCTCATTTTGCTTATTGTATTCATCAGATTTATTCTGCTATCAATATCGTCTTATTAAATAAATAGTTAGTTCAATTACCGTAAGTATTATATAAAAATTTGTCTTTTTAATAATTCAATTTTAATTTTGTATTTCAAATATTATATTCATGTATAAATTATTATATTGAAATTTATATTTTTTTTAAAAAAATTATAATTTATAAATTATAATTTATCAAATACATTAGCAACTTATAACTAATTTATAGATAAAATTATCCAAACACCTAAAATTACTTTTAGGTCACCGTGTTACACTTTTTAACTTTAAGATATTAGAGCATGTGCAATGCAGAGCCCAAGTGGCTGACATGGAGAAAAGAGGGAAGGAGTTGGGTTTTGTGGTGCACCGGAGAGAAAAGAAAAAGTTGGTCAGGCCCTCCAATTTGGGCTGGCCAACTCTGACAAATTAACTTGTTTTTTTATTATTTATTTATATTGCTCAATCAAATATGAATATGGTTAAATATCAAAATGGTGATCATATTTTCATATTGCTCAATTAAATATGAATAATTTGATTGAGCAAATATGAATAGAATGAATCAAATATGGCCTACAAAAAACTTGGACTCAGGCCTTGCATTAGAGTGGACTCTCCAACTCATTTCGTAACCCCATAATTGCTTAGCTGGCACAACAAAAGCATAGTTGATAGAAGAGTTGGGTTCATGCATTGTACATGCTCTTAGTTTACGTATCTTAAGAAACCCCCAAACGGGACCCAGAAAGCTGCCTTCGCTTTTGGCGTTCCTTCGTAGACCTCCGGATTTCACCCCTACACACGAAATTCCACTCGCCTCTGTCTCACTCAAGTGAATTGGTTTCGAGAGCATTCCGCCAGTTTTTGGCGACTTTCACTTTCAACCCGATTCACCGCCTACGTGCCCTTTACGCCCAGTCATTCTGATTGGTCTGCTCAGCAAGCGTACAAAGTGGACCGCAGTTTAGCTGACCCTCTTCTTCTCATTGGGGAGAAGTACAGTAAAAAGGAATGGAACCACACTATCAATAGGATCAATTATAACAAGTCACACACTCATATTCCAGAAATACAGAAAAAAAATAAATTTCGAGGAACACGAGCTTTCTCCATCAAACCGAGCCGAGTTGAGCCGAGCCGAGCTGACGTGAAAAATTATGGTCAAAAAACCGGTTGACTGATAAAATAACAAACCAAATATTTTTATTTTTTTCTAAAAATTTTGTCATATCACTAAAATATATAGATCTTAACATTCGTACGGTGGGATCATTCACAAATATTTTTTTAAAAAATAAATTATTAATATGAGACTAAACACTAGTTACAAATACTGCTCAAACAATTAGTTGATTGTCAAAATAACAAACAAAATAAATTAATTTTTTCCTAAAATTTTTGTCATATCACTAAAATATATAGAACTTAACATCCGTATGGTTGGATCATTTATAAATATTTTTTTAAAAAATAAAAACATTAATACGAGACTAAAACTCGTTAGAAGTATAGGTCAAAACACCGGTTGACTGTAAAAATCACAAATCAAATAAATTTATTTTTTTCTAAAAATTTAATCATATCACTAAAATATATAGATCTTAACATCTGTACGGTTGGATCATTCATAAATATTTTTAAAAAATTAAAACATTAATACGAGACTAAACACTACTTACAAGTACACATCAAAATATCGGTTGACAGTTAAAATAACAAACCAAATATATTTATTTTTTCTAAATTTTTTTCATATTACAGAAATATATATATCTTAACATCTGTACGGTTGGATCATATATAAATATTTTTAAAAAAATTAAAATATTAATATGAGACTAAACACTAGTACAAGTATGGGTCAAAACACAGGTTGACTGTTAAAATAACAAAACAAATACATTTATTTTTTTCTAAAATTTTTGTCATATCATTAAAATATATAGATCTTAACATCCGTACGGTTTTGACTAACACTCAGCAGATTGTGTTTAAGTCCTAGACTAGAACTACTTCTTTAATGATGACATTCCCAAGATTGATATTGTCATATCCCAATGTTTTTCCAATGTTGTCATCTCCATAAGAAACGCTTAGGCCAGCCTTCTCCACAAAGTCTGATAGCAGGGCTTTATTTCCAGTCATATGTACTCAATCGTTTCTCCTCAAAGTTCGGATTTGAACGTTTCCAACTCGGCTTCAGCATAAATGCGTACGAAGTTTGCACAGTTGATGCAGTACTCTGCATTGCCATATCTGGTGTGCCGTCTCCAGTTTAGTAGATAGTGTTCTGTGACTTCTGTCCTCAAATATGGCTTTGATTTGTTTACAGCTTTGCATTAGGCCTCTAGTTTATCGCAAGACACTACTAATCTGCATCATCATGCATGCTAGGTTTACAGTGTGACATACCCAAATAAACTTCCCTAAGAAACATAAATTAGCAGGCATATGGAAAGAGTATCATATAAGCAGAAGTCTTTCATATGGACCACAACATTGTTTATTGCACAACACTGACATAAGTAAACATCCAAGGCAACAACCTAATCCACAAGGAGGATGTTCCCAGTTGTTATTATCTGTTAATACTACTCAAAGAGAAAATTAGCAAATACTTTTTGTAGAGTGCTTAGACCCCATCGATTATCGTTTTCCAAGACAAGATCATATGACTTGGGATTTTGCTGGCCTTCATCTTCAGAAAACTGTGGATTCTCAATCTGAACATCTTGATGTTGCTCTCTGTAGTCATTATCTGAAACTTGCTCCAGTTTCAACTGCAATTAGTTCTTCTCTCAGTATAGCAAAATAATAAGATCAAAAGACAACCCAGTGCTTGAAGATTATTTTTATCTTTGCTGGAAATTGAATGATTAATTTGTTTTTTGTAAAGTGTAAACTTAATCTTATGTTCGGCATTCGGTTTTCCAGTTACATGGTGGATGCGAACAGATAATATTACAAAATGTGGTTTTATCCATCGAAATCTTGACTCTCCTGTTTTAAAACTGAATTCTCAATTTGCTTTTAGACAAGCTGATGTTTTTTGTTATGCTGTTATATGTGAAATTCAGAAAGGAAATTAAACATCATATAAATCTGATTGCACTGCTGAAAGCTAAATAAACACTTCAACTTGCAAACATATCGTACCCTGCAGCTCACAGGTAGTATTTCAAAGGGAAAAAAGGAAATAGCTGCATCATGTTTGAATGCCCTTCCAAAAGATAATTTTATTTATATGAAAAGATACATTGAAACAGTGATCCGCTTTTACAGCGAGAAATCTCTTAACTACAACTTCTGTTGGATGTAGAGCCGGATAATATTTTGTGACAAAATGAAGAACAGGAAGGTTGTGTGTTAAGTATTTACCTCTTGAATATTAAGCTCCTCAAATTTATTAGCTTGAGTAGATGCATCTGTAACAATATCTTTTTCAACTTCATTCAGGACTTTCTCTTCAGGTTGATTTGTTGGTAGTGGATCCAAGCCTGGTATCAAAATAGGCAGTCCATTCGTTGATAGCGTTTCATCTGCAGTGAGTTTTGAATCCTCAACATTTGACATGCTGCCATTACCTCCGAGCATCAACATACTTATATCCTCATCCGAAATAACAGCAGGGCCTTCCTTTACATTGCTGACTAATCCTCTACTATGCATTGTTTTACTTTTATCAATTTGAACCTCTTTGTTTAGGTCAGTGATATCTTCTGCATTAATAATAGACTCTTCAATCTGATTAAAGGTTGGAACATCCTCTAAGATCTTCTGACAATCAGCACTATCCCAATCTTCACAAATAGTTAGTATGTTCTCTGTCTCCCAGGTTTGAAGAATTCTATCTGGTCCAGGTTGCCATACGATATTTTCAGGGCCTTCTTTAAGTATGATCTTGAACTTGATACATTTTTCTATTGGAACATCCTATTTAAACCAGAGAAAGCATCATATATAGTAAGGATACATTTAAATAAATTTATACTTCTATGTGAATTATTATTACCAGTTACATTGATACTTACCAGCTCAGTTGTTGTCCATACATGTCCGTCTGACCAGTTAAATGACACAGCGCCTGACGGATCCCATTGTCCAAGCACTCGATCATCTCCGACAATGTGAAACTGCTGGCCAAATGAGCATTCTCTTTGCAGTTGGAATCTGACACGAACAGTTTTTGACTGACCTATTCGATAGTGACATGATACGTTGCCATGTTGGTGAGATTAAACATTGTTCTAAATATAAAATATACATTATTTTGTTAAACTTACTTATCATATCATAAGCCTCTGTCTCCTCATCAAGGATGTCTACCTGCATCTGCAAAAATTAAAAACCTCACTGAATCAAAAAACAATTTCTAAATGCTTTCATAGCATTTCTCAGGTATATGTTGGAATATGCATTGCTCGAATCACATCATACATTGGAGAGTTACGACTAAAGTACATGTGTGCGGCATTCGAGTTGAAAATAATTTAACATGCAAACGGCAAATATTACTGAGCTTACAAACTAGGGTTGTACACGATTCAGATCAGATCGGTTTTGGGATAAAAGTCGAACCAAATCGCGAATAGCGGACCGGTTAACCGTGTCAATTACGGTTGCAAATTTGCGGATCGGTTTGCGGTTCAAACACTTATTTAAAATAATTAATAATTTATAAAAAAATAAATTCGGAATATTAATAAATTCAAGTTTAAGTTATGTGATAAATTTACATTCAAAAATAAAATATAAACTAATGCTCCGTGTGAAGCAAGGATATTAAAAACATACAAAAATATGGAGGCGAGAGAAAAGAATAAAGAAAAGGATGAAAAAAAAATTACATATTGATTATATTTTCCATTTATTTGGTTATATATCTTATAATGATTGTAAATCTTATGAACGAAGTCCTAACATTAACCTAAGATTAGTTAATAAATGTGTAAATTTATTAATTTATATGATATCAACTAAATTTTTGGAAATATATTTTATTATAAATATATGTTGTGATTTGCGGTTGCGGTTCTGATTTTGCGATTTTCGAAAATGTAAAACCGCATTCAAACCGTAAATGAGTAGTTTTTAAAATTTAAATCCACAACCAACCCGCGTTTCGCGATTATCTGTAAAATGCGGTTCGGTTGTGAGCGGTTGAGCGGTCGGATGCAGTTGAGCGGTTTATTTGTACAAACTGTTACAAACTACAAACTAAGTAGTTTGCATTACTGACACCGGTGATTGGTACTAGTGTGACATTAACATGTGTATGTGAGGGGTGATATGTACTACTGTGACCGGTGATTTGTATATCTGATTTGTGCGCTAAAATGGTTCATAGCAGGAAAATTCCTGTGTATTTATATGGACAGAGAGTGAGAGAGGGAGAGGGAGACCTGTGTGTCCGAGGATGAAAAAGAAGAAAGTGGATAGATGCTTCTTCTCTTGTACAGTAACAGAGGTTTAGCTGCTGAAAAACAAAGATTAATTACACGGGTATGAAGAAAAGAAGATGGCCTCAAGAAAAATAGTTCTTTTCTTGTATCGAAAAGCCCTTCATCTACACAATTCTCTTCAGAAACCAACTTCAATGCTGGTGATAAAGAAGCTGACAACCTCAAAGCATTCATCTTTACTTGTATTCTTCCTATATTTTCACACACTAAACACACAATGAGTGTGAATAAGAACAGAGGAAATGAAATGGGCTTTATGTTATGTAGTGGATGGTATATCTAAAGTTTGTGGCTTGGGGAAGTGTATATAAAGAGAGAGAATGGAGTGTGATGCATGTGGGTAAATATATGTTTTAAAGAGTGTAAAGTAGCGGATCAAGAAGAAGGTGTCATTTGAGTCTCTTGTTGAGTATTGCTTTTCATCACAGCAACATAAAAACCGAGAGGATCTAACGGCTGAATATTTACTTTTTTTCCGGATCCGGTCGTTCGGACCCTCAAAACTAGGGTACTACAATGACCAGCTTTGCCAATGTTGGTTATCATTGCAATATGATTTCAAACCAGTCTTGCTAGTTACCGCAACACATATTCAACTTCAATACTGGTTATCAAGTTGCCCTGCAGGGAGACGTGCCCCACCCAATAAAAATTAATAATTTTTAATAAAATTTTAAGTTATAAATATTTATATTTATAAAGTATCCCCACTAAAAAAAATTAAGTACCCTACAAATCTAGTTATCTTTCATAATTTGAGTCGTATCAAATTTTATTTATAGTGATATGATCATAATTTAAAAATTAAATGATTAAAATATTAACTTTTAGTATGTAAATATTAAAAAAATTGAAAATTCTAGTAAAAATGACCAAAAAATGAACTTGGACCACCAATGGTGCCCTCGCTGAAGTCGGCTTCTCAATCTGTCGTTGAATATGTTGCTGATCTGTGGCTGCTTGTTATTTACTTATTATATGGTTTCAGTTTATTCTTATAAAGAAATTCAATTCTATGTTAGTAATATGTTTTAATAAATATTATATGTACTAAATTATTAGAGAATATTCGTAGAGATATTTTGGAATGTTAAGAGATGAGATGAACAAGTAATCTGCCATTCTGATTTTTTAGTATATAGGAAAAAAATTCACTGTATATTGACAATTTTACATCTATTCCGCTCTTATTTAATAATTGTCTTTCAAAATTAATTTCATATTAACTAATCAATGACCATAACTGAATATATTTGTAACCTTCCAATAAATATAATTAAATATTTATTTGGTAAAAAAGTCTATATTATACCATCTACCACTTGACTCTATTTCAACATGTAGTGTTACTACTTCAAATAATCCAATTGACTTACATATTTTTAAATCCAATCAAAAAAATATCTCTCACCTGGCGTAGGAGAACAATGTATAATTTGATGAGATTAAAAAGTCTCGTATGGGAATCAAATTCAAGTTATTCATTCAACTATACAACCTCTTACCACTACACCATATTGTCATATATGTTTTTTATCATACATATAATATGTAAGTGTGCTAAATGAATATTTTATTTAACTTTAAAGATACTTACTTGAATTCCACAAAAAAAGGATAGTTAGTTGAATATTTGTACAGTTAATTTTAAAAAATTGAATTCCATATATAAAATTAGGTATAGTACATAAATGAATTATTATCCTATTTATTAATCATTTTTTAGCTTGAAAATATATCTCATATATTTTTAACATATTTTTTTATTATAAAAGTAATTAAAATGTACATATATAATTTTTTAAAAAATATTGAAAATAGAATCGCATATATATAAATAATCTATATTGATATTACATATTTAGATAAGTTCGAATTATAATGAGTCAATGCAATTAGAACTTGGACCATTGTTCAAAAAATACTCAAAATTTGACTACATGACCCCGCCGAAAAATATCGTCACATTCTACGTTTAGTAAATTTAAATTACAAGTTCGGCGAGAATATCTTACCAATAACGTAATTTTTTTTAATATCTTATGTTAATATAAATTAATGTGTTTGATGTCTTTATAAGATCAAATCAATTGATTATTTATATTAAAATTACTAAACTTCACTGGTAACGCATTATTATTTTTGGGATTTGTCCCGATTTTAAGAATATTTGAAATTTAAAATGAGATCTCACGAGATTTGTTAAAACTACGATGATATATTAAATCGATTTATTTTTCATTTTAAAAAAAACTAGCTTTTTAAAAAGAATTATTTTAGATCAGCAATATTCATTGATCAAGATAATATTGTACAAATATTTTAAATTATTCAAATAAAAGTTATATCTATACTATATTTTAGCATTTGATTCAATGCATTTTATATTAGGAAAAAAACATACATTGTTCAATAATTTGAAGGAATCAATCAATTCAACTGATATTTATAAAAGTTTATCGAACTGAAATTTTTTAATTTTAGGAGAATAGTATAAAATGTTATCAAATTATTATATGAAATAATATTAGAGTCGTAATGAAAGAAACTCAAAAGCGGTTTAAATAACGATATAAATACAATATTTCTTTCGAATTCTTGAAAAAAAATCATGAATATCAATAATAAGTCTTAAAAATATATAATTCATTTTTATGTTACAACCATGATTGATACCCAGTTGCGTAAAAAATAGATATGGATTGTTTATCAGTGATAATGTGAATACCATATATAAATTATAGCAATTTATTTATTACATAATTTTAATTTTTGAATAATTATAAATGCATGATATGTAAGTAATCAATTGACTCGCTAGATGTTAATAATGATTATACATGTACATAAATCAGACATTTAGCATATAAATAATTGAAACCATCATAATTTACTAAGAGATGTAACATACAGTAATTTACATGCTAACACACACACACATACATATAACTTAATCTTACTTTGTTAACGGTAGTGTAAATAAAAAACTAACATTTTCCCATACATACATACGTTGAATTTCAAAAACTAATATTTTTCATTAAAATAAACTTTAATATTAACAATAATGTAAATTTTACATTATTGTATATTATGATTGCAAGTCATTCTGACTTCAGTTATGCATTTTTTATCTTTTTAAATTGAGTAAATTAATTGTAAGTCAGTAGTGAACTCAGTAATAATATAGAGCAGTACATGTAGTTTATTTAAATAAAATTCAAGATTTTGATCAACTCTGTATTCAACATATATGTTAATTTTTAGCTTTTTATTTGTAAACATACTAACGACGTTATACAAATTAAGTTTAATCGTTTCGTTTTAAACATACACTTACTACCATGTTTATATTCATTCATTAAATATAAAATAACGGGTAAGAAAAATATAATATAATAATAGTTGAGTGGATATTCCCTCCTAAAGAAACTCCTAATGTTATAGAGGGGACATGGAGCTTGTTGGAGATAAATTTTATCTCCATTGCTTCAAAATTTGACTCAAGAGCCTATATAAGGATATTATTGGAGTTGCTCTAAAAATAATTATAATTGCATGATGCATAAAAAAACTCTAGAAAATGACCCGTGCCTCATACGGGTTATTATGCTAGTCACAACTTTATATCTCTAATTTCTATTAAGACAACAATTCACAAATATAAAACTCGAGTTCCAACACATTTAAAATTTTACTTTAGCAACTTCAGCTCTAACAAAAATAAACAATTGTCTCCAAGTTATAATTTGTATCACATTTAATACCTATATCATAATAACCAATTATTTGAAATACATCAGCCTAATAACCTAATTACACAATGTGCTTTTCAAGTACTCGATCATGATACTCTTACAATCTCTTACTGGCTTTAATCAGATTTTTTTCTCCAATTTGCTCACGGACTTACAAAATATGTCAAGTCAAATCAATTGATTACAAAAATATATAGAAATTTCGACCACTTGCACATATCATACATTTTATATTTATCTTTTCCACATTAATCATTTTCACATCATTCCCAATAGGATTGACACCATACTACAATTCTGCATCCTAAAATGATTAAGCATTTGATTCAAATACTTTTCCAATTCCAAACTAAATATTCAAATATATTATATCCCTTAATATGGATTTCCTGAATATACAAGATTCACAAAAATTATTTTCTGAACAAGCTCCTAATTTTCAAAATACAGACTTAATTATCTAATTCACAACAACTTTTTAAACAAACTTTCACTTTTTCACAAAGTGCAGACACAATCGTTTATTTCTTTCTTAATATAAAAATTTACAACAACAGAAGTCAAAATTTTAAAACAGACTCATTAGACATATGTTTTCTTTACAAAATAGTGTCACAAACTTGTGGATTTTCTATCTTTCGAAATAACAAACAGCTTTCACATTTGTTTCCTTTCCACTATTCCAATGATTTTCATTCACGAGTCAGATTTTTACGATCTCGTTTTTAAAAATAAAATCTCATTTGTTCACACTAATCGATGATTTTCAATATCATAAACCTAATAGTTTTTTATTCACTTAGATACAATTCCTGACCAATTAATTATTCCTAACCATATACAATGTTAAATCTCATATTCAAATCCGAATCATTATTCTTGATTGGATTTACTTTAAAAATTATTTTAAATCTATCAACAAGATTTAAAATTATAATCAATAAATAATTTTCAAATTATCTTTAAATAATTTATCTTTCATTTTTGTACATGAGGGTCGGTCAAAGCCTCCATCAATCTATATTCACAATCAAACGATCAAAATTTTATCGTCTATTATAATATATATCGACATTCACATTTTTATACTCCTTTTTCCGAACTCCAATTTATATTGTCTATTCCACGAAAATAATTTACGTAACTCACGTTTTCACGGAGTTCACACAATCTCATCATTTATACTAAGTATTAGTGCCATTTGATACACCAATAAAATGATATTTGACCGCTCGCTATTTCGAGCACTACTTAAATTTTTTCCCAAAATTGAATCAATGTAGTCACACTCAAGAACATGTCAAAACTATAACAAGATTTCAAAATTTTCAATATGAAAAATATTTAGCAAAATTCTTTTAAAACAAAATCGACATTAATATTATGAGAATAGACATGATCGCAAAAATTAGCCTTAGAAACATGTTTGACTAGATGATTCCACTTTTGAAAAGTCAATTAACATATATTCAATGGGTTTACATGGTCTAACTATAAAATATATCATTGTGATCCAAAAATAAGAAAAAGCCAGGAAAGTATTGTAACAAATAACCCATGACCATAAATTTTAATAATAATTGATATCAGTAAAGAATGTGCCTAATATGAATCAAAACAATTACCCAAGGACAAATAAATATATAAGAAAAGAAATAATTACTATTACTGGGCATAAAACACGAGACTTATAAAAAATGAATCGCAAAAAAAAATGTATCATAAATTATGCACATGAGACATCACAAACACTATCCTAAATTATATTAAAAACAAAACAAGCACAAGAAACAAGATGAACAATAAATATATGCGCGGTTTGCAAATACATAAATTATGAAATTTTACAAAACCTAATTATAAATAGACATGAGTAACATATACTATATACATATGCAGTTAACCAAAATTCAAACACCGGGAGAATTAATTGATTGGTGAGATTTGTACAAAACACACAAAACATAAAAAGAAAACTCCTTAACTTAGCACCGTCAGCCGTGAATGATCGGATGAAAAACGATCTAACCCATATAGTTCAATATGGATATTACACACCCCAAACTCTACGTGACATGGACACGAACTGGTTACAAGTGTAAGAATAAAAATACAATCCAAAATCTCTGATACCATATATTTTAGTAAGTATTATATTTACTAAATTATTATAGAATGTTTGTAGAGATATTTTGGTAGCTCCAAATATGAGATTAACAAGCAATCCTCCATTCTGGTTAATAAGTACATAGGAAAAATTTCAATAGCAATTCTTATAACTCTTTCACTCATATCTGATAACTGCCTTTCACAATTTATTTTATATTAAAACTAATCAATGTCCATAACTGAATACTTTTGTAATCTTTCAATAAATATAATTAAATATATATTTGATGAAAAAGTCTATATTACAACAGTTAGGAAATTACAACAATGACAAATAAAATTCATCATCCGTAGGGTCTTAACTTCTAAGTTGTTCCCTAAAAGGCCGCCACAGAGGACCCCCTCATTATAGGCAATTATATACGTAGCTCAGTGTCAACTTACTTGTTAGTCGTGTCATGTCACTCCAACTTTAACCGTATCATTTTGTGAGCATATACCTGAATCACGTGTAATACCCCCCGCTTTGAGTCACTTCCATGTGTTCTGTATAGCTTGCTTAGTTAGCGTTACAATAAACATCTGTCTTAGAACATCTTCAACGACGTTGACTATATTAATTGGTTAAATTGATTGGTTATAAATTATAACGATTTTAACTAAAGGGAATAACATATAGTTCAATGATATTATATATAATAGTAGTTAAGTAAAATTATATCGGATAAGTAAAATTTTACATTAGAGTGCTATAAATTTTATATATTATCTATTACATGATATTTTAACCAAATGTTCTACATCATTCGAGATGTTCTTGTTGGATAAAATAGGATAAATAGAAAAGGCCAAATAACATACAATCTCCAAATACCATCATCTCCTTACAAGTGCTATTATAATAATTCCTACAGATTAAGTAGAGAATTCATATGATCATCAAATAAAATAAAATTTATTAATATTTTTATTCAGAAAAAAATTATTTGAAATTTGATGTTAGGCCCTTAATCAACTGTAGAGGGGGTGAATACAGTTAATACAATCAATTCGAAAAAACTTCAACAGAATCAACAGTTTTTATATTAACTGATAAAAACTTATTACAAACGTACTCTCTCAAAAGAATGAACAAATATCCTTGAGAGCTGCTAGGTTATGTGAAAGATATAACAATGTCGCAATGCTTATAGCATGAACCTAATCTGTGTTTTATATAGAGCACAGCTACATAATGTATAAGGAATTCTATTCTATTAACATTAAGGAAACCTATACAATGCTTCTGAGATAAACTCTTTCGCCGCCTTGAACAAACTGTTTCCTTTTCCTTCTTGAAGATCAACTGATGTGACAAATACAGATTATATTATCCGTTGACATCATTTATCCATCGATATTATCATCCGTCGATGTCATCATCATCCGTTGATGTAAGTTCTGATATGAACTTCTGATAGTTCCTACTTGATATCATCAATTACTCCTAACAATCTCCCCCAACTTGTTCATTATGAAAATATGGACAAGTTCCAATTGATGATGTCAAAAATATCTAAATACAGGAATCAAGTATACATATTCAATCTTACTTCAGTGAATATCAAACTTTTCTCTTCTTTCTGAATTGCTTCTTTAACTTGAGCAATGTCAGCTGTTAATTCCAGTTCTTCAGCTCAGAAAGCTCCATAAATCTTCCTTCTTTGGTAAGCTTGGCTGATTTCTTCTTCTTCAGTATCATAAAATTGAACTACTGTATAGATTGAATATATCAGCATTTGAGATTTAGTTTCCTTAGATACTGTTTTCTTCTTTGCAACAACTTTGGCTTTAGACTTTGAAATCTTTGACTTCTTTCCTATCTTCTCTTTTCCTTTAAGCTTCTTGTCAACAGTTACAGTAACTTGTGATTTGAAATCTTCTGTCTGACTGATTTCCCTTATAACTACACCTCTGGTTGGTCTGTTTGAAGGATCATCTTCATAAAGTACTTGAGAAAAAACAACTATATCAGTATTTGTTGTCTTCATGGAATTCTTGAAGTCTTCCTCCATTTTCCTTAGATGTTCAAGATCAACTCCGGAATTTTCTTTTGCAAATATTCTTCTACTTACCTCAGAATCAAATAATTGAATCTTTGGATCCTTGTAGAACAGAGTTGTATTTCTTCCTTTAACTTTCAGATTTTGAAGATATTGATTTGCTTCAGCACCAGCTTCTATCTCCAGAATACCTTGGTCTTCATCAGCAGCAGTTGTGACTTGTGAAGATTTTTGCCTATTTGTAGTCACAGTCAAATCTTCTACTCTTCTTTTATTCCTCTAACTTTCTCCACCTTGTCTAGATTGAAATCTAGTGATTTCTTTTGATGAACCACCGACTCCAACTAGCTCTTCATCTCTTCTCCTTTCACGTTCCTTCTGTCCCGCCTATTACCTCCATAAGGATTTTCATCATCAGTACTTATCAATGTCAGTTGCTTGCATTTAGATTTAACAATTTTCTCCCTCTTTTTGGCATCATCACCAAGTAGTAGAGAAAGAATCAGCTCCATTGAATTCTTTACTTCTATAAGTTGATTAGATAATTGAACTTGTTTAGCTTCCAATATAACTTGACTGGCTTCAATTACAGTTTGTCTAGCACTTATTGGTGCAATTTGTTTCTGAATTTCCTAATGAGTAGTCAGTTTGAAGCAATCAATGATTCTTTAATTTGATTGATTTGAGTAGTAGTTGCTTCATGAGCCGTGTGTAAGGATCTGACAACTAAAGTTGATGCTTTCAAATGATTGAGCATATCAGGATTTGTAATCTTATGTTTTGTTGTTTCCAGATGTGCAACAGCTTGTGTTCTGAAAATAGGATATGTATAATCATTCCAATGAGCATTCCATAGATTATCAAAATATTCCTGCTTCTTCTTAGCATCTACCTATTTCAGTTTCTGTTGTCTCACATGCACAGGCATATCTTCAGGGAAGAAAAGATCATCCTCAGGATCTATAATAGTATTAGAAACATTACTTCTTCACCATCATTAGATTCTTCAATAGTAACCGGATTTTGCACTAATTGTTAAACTTCATCACCAACTTCAGCATGTAGAACGGAATTAGAAATTGGTGCAGTATGTGATCCAGTAGCTTCAGAAGCTTTCACACCTTCAGCAGTTAACTCCACATCTTCAAGTATTGTAGATAAATGAGTTGGAGCTTCGAGATTAACTTCCAAAACCTTAGTTCCTGTAACATGCCATGATGATTCTTAAATGGATGAAACTTTATGAATGGACTGTTGTGCTATTACATCTTCAACAACAACATGGATTTTCTCAGGTGATGGTAAAGTAGAGTAAATGGATTGTTTTTCAACAAAAACAAGGATTGTCTCATATAATGTATGAACTGCAAGAAAGTATCAGTACTTAGACTTGCAGGGAGATTAATAGCCCTTGATACATCAGAGTTTTCATAAACTTAACAGACTGTTGTTCAACATCTGTTTCTTTACTACTCTAAGCACCTGCAAACATATAGCAATTAAAATTTAATCTCTCTATTCTTTTGAAGTA
The DNA here is from genome assembly GCF_009905375.1 of Apium graveolens. NCBI lineage: Eukaryota > Viridiplantae > Streptophyta > Magnoliopsida > Apiales > Apiaceae > Apium > Apium graveolens. The sequence goes on along the minus strand of NC_133648.1, from coordinate 62,584,465 downwards.
GTCTCACTACTTATCACACCACATATCTCATGACTTTTAATAGTCAGAGCTTCCTCACAAGGATTACTAAATCCTATCTCTCATCTACCTCTCCTTTTGCCAGGAAGGATCCTGCCTCTCTTCAATTCTATTTTCTCTCAATCTTTTCACACATCTCATAGAAAAAGGCTCAGAAAGATTGTCTTACAGAAATAAGAGGTGGCTAAAGAAGGGTGATATATGGTCATACAACTAGAGGTAGTCCTTAAATAAGGTCTAGAAGTAATCATACCAACAGGATTTATATCATGAAAAATAAATGCTGAAAAGTCTGAATCAGTATTTAGAATAAATGTTGATAAAGTAATAAAAGTATTTATACCTTGTGAATCTGAAGATGCAGACTCCGTGCGAACATTCAGTTGTGGTACTGATAAAATATCAGTAGACAGATGAGACAGATGAACTCTGCCTTCAGCATCAATAATAAGAGTCACTGCAGCAGGAGTAAGGCTTGCATTGCAACTTTGATGCAATGGTTCTTGTGTAGCTGGAGAATCAGGAGTTGTTGGATGACTTTGACAATCAGGTTCTTGTGTACTCTTCTCCACAATTGCAGTTGCAGTAATAGACTCCTGAATAGTTTCAATCAGAGGCTCTTGTTCTTCAATATTTTCTGCACCACTTTGAGGTGCAGGTTCTTATGGGATTGGATCAGGAGATGTAGCTTATGTACCCCTTTGAGATACAGGTTCTTGTGTGCTTGATCCAGGGAAAAGTTTTTCCCCTTGTAGCCTCTTGACACTAGCTTCCACTTGCTCATGAGAGACTTCCCTAGCTCTCTTGTGATATTGCGTGACCGGGGTTTCAGACAGTTCTATAAGTGCCTCAGCAGTAGACTGGATGTCAAAATTTGGATTTGATGCACTCTGTGTCTCCTCAATAATTTTCTGTTTAATCTAGAGCAAGTGCTGATTGCAATAGGCTTTGACCAATCTTCTTTTCTTTGGTCTGGGATTTGCACTAGTATCAGCAGCTGTGTATTTTGTAGTTGTCGGAACAACTGGTATTGGAGAAGAATCAGATGAAAAATTTGAAAATCTGGAAGATAAGGTAGCATTGTCCTCATCTGAATCTGATTCTAATCCGGCAAGTACAAATTTCCTCTTTACAATTTTGAAAGGTTTTGAAAAATGAGGAACTTGAGATGCTTCATCTTTTAGCTTAGCTATAGCAGGATGTGTAGCTCTTTCAGCCAATTCTTTCTTTCTTTTTACAACAAGTGTCTTTTGAGAGACACCTGAGGTGGCTTCTTTTTGAGATTGTTCTGGTGGTTGAGTTTGTGTTTGGATTTGTGTTTGAGTTGTTGTGCTGGGATGAGCTACAGGGGGTTTCCAATGGTGATTTCTTGCAGCTTAGAACTCTGACTGTTAAGTAAACCATAAGTCTCAGGAAGCCTTACTAAAAGCAAGTTTCTTGCAACTAGTGGTAACCTCAAAGGAGCTAAATTCAACCGCTTTTCATCTTGTGAATTTAAGTCGGAAAAAGCCCTTTTGTCAACTTAAACACTGACACTATTTGATTAGAGGGGATAAGGATATCATAAAAACAAACATTGAAAATCAACTGTTAGAATCTAACATAATATACTATATTTCTATCGGTATTTATCCTATCAACAATAAAAGATAGAACTACTCTACCATAATCATAATGTGAACCATGAATTAGAGAGTACCCTATCTGCTGTGTCATAATGGGAAAGGCATCGAAATTCGAAGATTTGTTGTTGAAAGCTTTTGTGATGCAATCAAAGAAGAAACTCCATTCCTTCCTTAGGCCATTCCTTTTTATTTGACCAAGGTTCTTCAAATCCTTGTCATAGCCAATCTCAGTAAATAATCTTCTCATCTCAGTATCACCTATCAGACTTGTGTAGGAGGTATGAGTAGGCAACTGTAATGCATCCCTTACAGTTTGAGGAGTTACAGTCCTTGTTGTATTGTCAAATTCAAATACAAGGCTTGGAGATCCATTAGCTCCTCCATCATCAAATACTCCAGGCCTCCAGATAGCAAGCACCTGGTCACCAGAGATTGTGGGTGGAGCTCTGAGAGCAAACCCAATCTCACTGGATCTAAGAAAGTCCTGAAAAATGTGAAATCAATTTTCACACTGTTATTAGTCAGGATAGCTGAATAATTGTTAGTCACAAACTTTGCACCACCATAATCAAATGATTTAGAAGCAACATGTGAAGTCATGGTTATTTTTTCAAGAAAGATTTATAAACAGTGTTTAGGGTTTCAGAGTTTACGGCTTTGAGAAGGGTAAAGTAGCAGAACGAAAATAATGAAAATAAGTAAAGTATTATCTAAAATCAAAAATTGATTTTTACAGCACTTCTCTCCATTAATTTAGTCAAAATTCAGTTTAATGGGACACATGGCAATAACCGATTAACTATAAAAGTAATCATGTAAACGTGTGTTACTGTATGCACAGTTCCCGAGAATAAAGTTATGAATTAAACGAACGTGTTTCAAATCCTTACTCAACATGTAAACATCTATAACCATGAAAAATTACCCATCTGTGGCTAATTTCTAACCTGTAATTAAAATACCGACTTAAGCAATATCTTCATAAAAATAGTCAATCAAAATTTGACCATTATCAGTATGCAATTGCAACTATCAATATTTATTAGTCAAAACTGGGTTGACCAATATCAGAATTTATCAACTACTGACAGAACCTATTAATCAAAACAAGTTTAACTAATAACAGAGCATGTACGCATAATCAGTAGTTCAACATACAATTTTCACATAAGATCATTTAGCACAATTTGCATGTTATCATGACATCAATATTTAGCATAAAAATCAGTATCTAACAGGTACTGACACATAATAAGATACTATGCTTCAACAATATCGGCAGTCTTAATTATCAAAGTTTGAGAATTTTCTTGATATCATTCCCAATTCATTCACCATTCTTGTGAAAGTAGCTTCACAGAGAGGCTTGGTGAATATATCTGCTACTTGCTGATTTATTGTAACAAAGACCAATTCCACTGTACATGCTTCCACATGTTCCCTTATGAAATGGTACCTGATACTGATGTGCTTAGTCATTGAATGCTACACTGGATTTCATGTCATTGCAATAGCACATTGATTATCACAATATATAGGAATAAATGAATAGTTTAACCCATAATCCAACAGCTGATTCTTCATCCATAGAATTTGACCATGACCGCTTCCTGCAGCAATGTATTCTGCTTCTGTAGTTGATGTAGAAATTGAATTTTGTTTCTTGCTACACCAAGAAACCAATTTGCCGCCAAGAAATTGGCAGCTTCCAGAAGTGCTTTTCCTGTCTATTTTGCATCCTGCAAAATCAGCATCCGAATATCCAATTAGCTTAAAGTCTGAATCTCTAGGAGACCATAATACCAGATTCATGGTGCCTTTGAGATACTTAAAAATTCTTTTCACAACTAACAGATGAGGTTCTCTAGGATCAACTTGGAACCTTGCACAGAGACAGGTAGCATACATTATATCAGGTCTACTTGTAGTCAGATATAGGAGTGAGCCAACCATACCTGTAATAACCTCAATTTTTGGAATTTTTGAAACACTGATGAATAGTAACTTTTGATGATGATGCTGATTAAGGAAAATTATCAGACCACACTACATTGAAGTACTGTTATGGAAATTCTGAGATCGTATTAGTATTCCATAAAGTAAATGAGTGTATGTAAAGATCGTCAGAACCCAAATTCGAACACTTTGATTTTTCCCGAAAATCCACCAGATACCGAAAGAATTGAATATAAGGTAACATGATTAAAAGGATTTAAATTCAAGGATTATAAGCAAGGATCATTAAAGGACTACAAAATATAAAGAGAGGGTTAGGGAAGCCCAAGTAATAAGATCCCGGATATGATCCCTCAAACGATAAACGAGAACGAGAGTTAAGCGAACCGTAAAACAAATAAACGTCAAAGGGGTAAGGACATTCAAGTAGCATGAGAAGGAAGCTTCTAAGATAAGCTAAAATATGTGGTTAGATGCAAGGTGACATCATCACACCACAAGAATGAGACATGTGGCAAAGTAGTGATGCAAGTAATGACATAAGCAAGTGAAAACAAGATATTTAGCCAATAATTAACCACAACCATGCATTCTTTGCACAAATATCAAGGCAAGACCAGCAAGAGAAAGCTCTCCCCCATTTCTTTCTTCTTCCATTTGACCTTTTCAAGAAATGAAGAAATAGATTTTCAAAACTCAAGCTCTAGGCCATGGAAAATTACAAGGTTTGTTTCCTTGGATCCTATATTTCATAACTTAGTTATACCATGAGTTTAAGATCAAGATTCCATGGTTTGCTTAGCTAATCCACTCATCAAAGATGATGATGAATAGTAGTGAATAGTAACTTACTTTGATTTTATTGATTTTTATGAAAGCTTAAGGTTGATTAAGAAAAGATCAAGGTTCCTAGAGGCTTGTTAGTGACTACCCACTCTCCAAGGAAGGTATAAACTCTTGAACCCTTAGTTTTAAGTTTGGTTTGTTTAGATGATAATGGTGCTTAGATGAATGGGTTTAGTTTGATGTTGATGGATGTTAGATTGTTGTTGTTCATAGGTTACCGGACCCACTCTAAGCTTAAGTCTACCCCGAAACACTCAGGCAAGTTTTCTACCCGTTATACTGTTATTGTGATGTAAGTATATTGATACATTATCTTGAGATAAGTGCATGACTGATATTAGCAAATCTTGTGATATATTGGAGCATGTTGATATGGTATGTATATGCATGTTGTTAAATCTTGATATTCTATTATCAATTCAAATGCTTATAAATTGTATAAAACCTATGCTAAAGATAAGCAGTAGTTGCGTATACCCTTAGTATAGGGGACCCAAAGGTGAACATTTTTCTAAACCGGGAGTCGATGTTCCTGAGTATAATATATGTATATATATATATATATATATATATAGTTTTCTATACCTATTAATTGAATAAGGTATATTTGATGGTTTTGGATAATAACCAAACTTATTTTCGATTATTCAAATAAGGATCGTACTTTCGTATAAGTATATCCTTTGTTATTTATTATTCGTTTCAAGTATGAGTTTTAAAACTTCTACTTCAATTATTTTATAAAGATTATCCTTTATGGGAATATTATTTAAATAATAATATTCAGATATTTTCTAATATATCGGGACTGGTTTATTTTATTAAATCATCATTACTCTAAACATCCTTTAAAATGTTTTCGAGTATTCAAAATGATTTAAAAGTTAGAGCGGATCCCAAAACTCGTTTTCAAATTTAAGATCTTCCTTTCGAAGAGGATTTAAATACTCGCTTAAAAATCTGAGGGATCCGGCTCTGTGGTGTATTTTATATTCGCAACGAGGTTGCGGTTTTGATAAAAGAATTTGATTACTTGCCCAACATTTGGGAAGTAAGTACATCTAATTGAGTCGGTATAAACGACATGCCGGGGTACGGTCTATCAAAGTGTAAGTGGCTGGGTGGCAGTCCATCAACGCGTAAGAGGCCGGGTGGTGGTCCAGCACAAGGTCCTAATACGGCCAGGGTGATGACCGATGGGGGATTCATCCATCTACTAGTAGAAAATGTTACTTAATTGGTATCTTTGCCTGATCAACAAGATATCGGGGTTTATGCCAAAACTTTCTTCTTTCCAAATTCATTGGATATTAAAACTCTGTTTATAATTTTCATAACAGAGGTTTTCAAGGGGTGTATGAGATATATATATATAGGTGTATATATATATATCGGGACTTAATGAAGTATCTCGTAACTTTATTTCTTTCAAATGATATTTCAAAGATTGAATCTATTCAAGTCTTATCTTGTAGTCTCATCTGTGTGATGAACTTTTGAAACTGATTATAACTTGAACGGTGGTAGTTCAAGTAGTATTCTGGAAAGATATAAGTATATTGGAGTATCTTGTAACTTCATCTTTTCAACTTATATCCTGTAAATGATTATCTTATGCATGACAAATGTTTTCAGGAAAACGTTGAGACAAGGTTAGATATATGAGATCACCTTGCAACGATATTTTTATACAGTTATAAACTGGAACTCTGTGTATATTATACATTACAGAGGATTTAAAAGATTTTGAAAAGTATATATATATACTGAATATTTTGCGACCTTGTCGCATTAAGACATCAAACTTGGTTCTTGCTTGCTTGACCAAGACTTTCATGAGTACATGTTATTTTGGTGGGCTTGTTTCTCACCCTTGCTTTATTCTTTCATCACACAACAACAGTTAGACAAGATGAACAGTACCAAGCTCCCAATTCGCGAGCGGATAGGAAACGTTCTCCAGTTTCTTATAGGCGTTGATGCCGCTGTAGCCGAGGTAGGAACTACCAATAGGCTAGGCTTTCAACTTTTGATGTACCAGACTTATGTATATTTACGAATTGTAATAATGGCAAAGATTATGTAAATCTATTTAGAAACCCTTTTGAGATGTACTGGCTAATAATTGTGGAATAAAATGACTTGTGTTATTTTTGGTATTCATCTCTGAGATTATACTTGTGGTGTTGTATATTGTGGGGTCACAGTACGCAGTAGTTGGTCGAGTGATGGCCCCTATTTTGGCGTTGTCGGATGGAAAAATAGATTTTGTGATTTGTATTGACACTACGCACAAGGAATTAGGATGCGTTTTTATACAGCACGGTAAGGTAATCGCGTACGCGTCAAGACAATTAAGGGAATATAAAATTCGATATCCCCACCCATGAGCTTGGGCTTGTGGCAATAGTTTTGCCCTAAAGATTGGAGGCCCTACTTGTATGGAGAGAAGTGTGAGATTTACACAAGCCATAAGTGATCTAGTATATTTTCACGCAGAAAGAGCTCAACATGCGCTAGAGAAGGTGGTTAGAGCTAATCAAGGATAATGATTATGAGATTATTTATCATCCAGGGAAAGCCAATGTGGTGGCTGACGCCCTTAGTAGAAAGGAGAGACTCGAGCTGATAATGTCTTCGGAAGAGCTGAAAGAGATTTTGAAAAAATGGGAATAAAAGTGAAGGTACTCGGAGCCGGTACTGAAAAGCAGTTTGAGATTGTAACGCAGCCCGAATTATTGGAAAAGATCATATTGTGCCTAGAAAAAGTGATGAATGAAGGAAGAGAGCCAATGAATAGAGAAGAGATTAATACCGAGAAAGATGATAAGGGAATAATGAGGTATTCCTACAGAATTTGGGTTCCAAATGTTCAAGAGCTTAAAGATGAGATCTTAGATGAAAGCCATAGTTTGAGGAATAAGATTTAGGGTAAACCCTGAATGTGATAGTCAGGGAGGTCACCATCAAGAAAGAAGGAACCCATAATATAATGAAGTGGAAAACAAGGATTTTAACGTATAAGATAACCCCGATTATGGGAGAAGGATGAAACATTTGATACTAAGAAAACAGAAGTCGAGCAAGATAGGGAGAACCAAGACGGTACTCCTATAGGGCAATTCATAGACCTGCCTAAACAAAACTTATACTTTTATCCCCAACCACCACCTTGAGGAAATAATGCGGTGGGAAATTCTTTCAGGACCTTTAAGTCGCTAAGCTCTCAGAGTTCCAAGGAACAAATTGACCCAGTCGAGGCAAGATCTTGGCTAAAGGAAATAGGAGAGTCATTTGAGATTCTAAATGATTGACGAAGTACAAAAGACTGTTTTTACCACGTACCTTCCTAAGAGAGAGGCCACCCGCTGGTGAAAGGCTAAGGAAGATAGAGAGATAGTGTAAAAGTTTTAAAACCAGGCCAGAGGCGGACAAGTATGATGAATCATGAATCTAGGTTGTGAATGTGGCGCCCTCCAAACCCAGGTCAGAAGTTTGGGATCCACACACACACCTTATTAATAACCTGTTTATAACAATAATAAAGATAATAATAATATGCAATGACCCTACTTACCAACTCCCACGGACCGCAACAGGTTATAGTATGCACACAAGCCAACCACACTTACTTATATTACAAACATTCAAATCCCAATTATTCAAACTCGGAACTGAGTAATAAACATTATTACAAACTTTTACAAACTTATATTATCCCAAAAGAAGCCTACTAGCTCAACTTGATCAACCTGAACCCCTAGCTCTCGCGCTGGACTGGGGATCCTCGCTACCAACTGGTTCCTTTTTTTAACTGGAAAAGAACATAAACAACATCGCAGAAATGAGCTAACTAGCTCAGCAAGTCACAATGACAAAACTGAGAATAATGTTCATCAGATGAAAATGGTTATGGTATCAGTGAACAATTATTTATGATTTAGAATTGGATATTATATTTTTATTTTAAAAACCAAGGTTAGGCTGCTGATCAGTCACGCACTAACCCCGAGCAAAGCACACAGCACTGCTCTAACTACTGGATCCAAGGCACACATTGGCCTATCTTGACCATTATATGGTCTGACCACGAATCTGGTCCATAATTTTATAAAAACAATCCAATTCTAATATAATAACAGAATAAACAGTAATAAGCAATAAACAAAATCGTTAACAACATTTGACGTTCAATAATGAAAATGGTTTCAATCTGTATAAGGATCAATATGGCATTTTCAAAGCATGGATGCTAGGTAGTGAAAGAATTGGATAACAAAGGAAACAACGTTTCAAGGTTTCAAGGATTTGATCTTTCAAAACATAGGATACAATGGTTTGAATATGTAAGTAATTTGGTTCAGTGTTTGGTATTTAGTTTGTATGTATTTATGGAGTAGTATCGTATATTTGTGGTTCGTATCTGGGTGTTCAACAATCAATGGTTTAGAAAGAATAAGGTTTACGGCTCAAGATCAATAACTGGAATCAGGGTTTAGGGTTCAGTGCTTCAAAGCACTTGCAATATAAAATAGGACTATTAATCAACTACAATGTATCTCGAGAAAGTTCAGAACACTTGCCTGGTACTAGCTTACTATACTGCACTCGCTTTCAATCACCATTGTCTTACTCCTCAACTACCTGTTTTCCTTTTCTACGCCTTGCCTCTTCTGCTCACATATCATAAGCATCTATCAATATTCAACTCATACGATTCTATTCGAAACATACTTCTATCTACCCCTCGTTTCACCCAAATCCGATTAACGGATTAAAAATTACGCAATAAACAAGTAAACATCGAATATACAGACCGACAGTCAACCAACAAGTCACATATAGCATATAGCACGTCACATAATCAATGATATAACATTTATAAAGAAGTCTCGGGTCATAAACAAGCTTTCGGGTATTTAAAATGATTTTTAAAACATTTTTCGGAATTAAAACGGGTCGTTGGATCAATTTCGGAATAATAAACAGAGTTCGGCTGGCCAATTCTGGCTTCAAAACAATTTTATAATAATTATCGAGCCTTAAAAATAATTTAAAATAATATTTAAAGCTCGAAACTATTTTTCGGAATTTTTAAATCATTTTTAAATAATTAAATCTAATTATATAATTAATTAAAATCAATTAATAATTAATTAAATCAATTAATTTTCGAATTAATTGACCAATTAATCAATTAAAAATTAACTGAAATTAATTAACTAATTAATTCAGATTTATTTTTGAATTAAAAATAATTTTTGGAATTAAAATAATAATTTTTGGAATTTTCAAAAATTAAAAACGAATGTTTATAATAAAAATAAATAGGAAATATGATTTTTTGAATATTTTTAAAACATGAATCCTAAATTTGTAAACTCTGGAAACTTCAGGGACCAAACTTCATCGTCCCCAAAAGTCCAGGGACTAAACTGCAATTTTTACACCCCCGTCGCTGAAAAATATAGGGGTGACCGGAGAACTCGATTCCGGCACCCTCACCTCACCATCTGCTCCAGATTTACATTACTCAACACCAGGAATCTATTCGTGCAATCAAAACACATCAATCATCCCTGTCCTGGCCGGAAATTGGCCAAGAACATCGCCGGTTTCCGGCGAACATCGTAAATCTTCAAAACACAACTCCCTTCGATTCACTAATCCTCTGTTAACGAGATATATACCAATCGATTGCAAATTTCATAGGGACCACAACCCACTATAAATCAACAGCTAATAACCCCTAAATCAAAAAGCCCCAAATTTCAATTGAAAACATTCATACGGGTTATAAACCCTAATTTTAAAATTCGAGAATTAAACCCACTTTTGAGCATGTTATTGAACTCCAAATCAGACATATGACATATGAAAATCATCAGGAAAACAAGCTTTACAACATGCAATCATCAAATCATACAAACAATCATCCGAACAAAAATTCATATTTTTAATAAAAATAATTCGAAAATAAATAAAATTATAGAAAAATAACCTTGATTACGACAGGTATATAGATCACAGAATCTGATAGAGCTCTTCAAGACCTTCAAATTGGTTACTCAAGCTTTGAAAACAGAGATAAATAACACCTTCGTTTTGGTGTTTGATTCTCAGAAAAGTTTATGAATTTTGGGTTTTTCTCTGAAAAATTATATATTTAGCTTACTGCAAATGATTTTGATACGAAATAAAATACGGTAAAAGGCTATTTATATTTACGGAAAATTAGTATCCCGTTGGATCATTCCAGATATAAAACGGTACGTTTATTTATAAAAACTGATCCAAACGTTATCGGTTTTCGGGATAATTATCCAAATAAGTACAATTTGTACTGCGATCTTGGTCTCAGCGCCTGGTTACACGTACTACGAGGTGATTAATTGTGATAGTTTAATAAAAAGATCCCGTTTATCGAAAATACGAGTTTTATTGATTTACCGAAACGAATAATGTATCAAAAATGTTGCACCGGGACCCGCGCAGGACTAACCGTACACCGGATCGAAAAAGTCGAAACATGGAAAATGCTCGGAATATTGCAATTAGGTTAGGAAGGAGTTCTCGGAAGAGTTTCGGGTTCTAAAAACGTAAAAACGGATGACGTCGGTTGGTTCCCGTTTTTATAAAATAGATTTTAAATACTCGGAAAAAGATTTTATAAAATTCATATGATTCCTATAAATTCATAAATCAACATAAAAATAATTAGGAAGATATGACAATTATCTATATTTTATTTTGGATATATAAAAATTAAAATACTCAATTAATAATATTTTTAAACATCCAAACACATTTAACACTTAACAAATAATTCACAGAATAGATACTGAACACATATAATAATTATTTATTAGCAAAAATAATTACACGATATATCCCGGATATTACATCCTTCCCTCCTTAAAAGGATTCTGTCCTCAGAATCTCCTAAGAAAATAAATGAGGGTACTTTTCTTTCATATCACTTTCTAACTCCCAGGTTGACTCTTCAACCTTTGGGTTTCTCCACAATACTCTTACTAACTTTACCACTTTATTTCTTAATACCTTATCTCTTTCCTCTAGAATCTCTATCGAACTCTCTACATATGACAAATCTTCCTGAAGTTCTATTGGCTCATATTCTATTACATGCCTGGAGTCTGGATTATACTTCTTAAACATCGATACGTGAAAAACATTGTGAATGTGCTCCATGTGCGGAGGTAACGCCAACTCGTAAGCTACTTTGCCAACGCGCTTTAGAATCTCAAAAGCTCCGACATATCTTGGGCTCAGCTTCCCTTTCTTTCCAAATCTCGTTAATCCCTTCCATGGTGATACTTTCAGTAATACCAAGCTTCCTTCTTCGAATTCCATATCCTTTCTTGATTAATTTGCATACTTTCTTTGACGGTCTTGTGCTGCTATCAATCTCTTCTGAATAACTTCAACAACTTCCTTTGTATGCTGTACCAATTCAGGTCCAAGTATTTTGCTTTCTCCTACTTCATCCCAATATACTGGAGATCTGCATTTGCGTCCATAAAGGGCTTCATAGGGTGGCATCCCAATACTGGCGTGATAACTGTTGTTATAAGCAAACTTTACCAGAGGTAAATGCTCGTCCCAACTTCCTTTGAAATCAATAGCACAAACACGTAACATGTCCTCAATTGTATGGATCGTTCTTTCACTTTGGCCGTCCGTCTGTGGGTGATAAGCCGTACTCATATTCAGTCTTGTTCCCAAACATTCTTGAAATTTTTTCTAGAATCTTAAATTAAATCTTGGATCTCGATCAGATACAATGGACACAGGAACTCCATGATGAACTACAATTTCCTTCAGGTACATATGGACTAACTTATCGAGCGAAAATCTCTCATTTATAGACAGAAAATGAGCTGACTTGGTAAGTCTATCCACTATAACCCAAATGGCATCATGATTAGCTCTTGTCCTTGGTAATCCAACTATGAAATCCATGGAAATATGTTCCCACTTCTACTGCAGAATCTCCAATGGCTGTAGCAATCCACTTGGTCTCTGATGCTCTGCTTTAACTCTCTGACATGTATAACATTTGCTAACCCATTCCGCAATTTCCCTCTTCATATTTGGCCACCAATAATTTTCCTTTAAATCTCTGTACATTTTGGTACTCCCTGGATGGATTGAATACCTCGAATTATGAGCTTCCTGTAAAATTTCATTCTTCAGCTCTGTCACCGGTGGAATCCAAATTCTTGAAGAAAACCTCAGAATACCTTGATCGTCCTTTTGTGTGCACAATTCTTCACCTACCAAATGATTTATATCTTGATCCATTACATCTTCCTGACACTTCTTTATTTTCTCTAACAACTCCGGCTGGAAAGTGACACTGTACACTTTTGCTTCATCAGGCTTGCAAACTCTAATCTCCAATTCCAATTTCTGAAATTCCTTATATATCTCTTCGGGTACTGATAACACATTTAACTTTTCCTTCCGACTCAACGCATCTGCTATAACGTTCGCTTTACCGTGATGATATTTAATCATGCAGTCGTAATCCTTGATCAATTCTAACCATCTTCTTTGCCTCATATTAACCTCCTTCTGTGTGAAAATGTACTTCAAACTTTTGTGATCCGTGTAAATCTCACACTTTTCTCCATACAGATAATGTCTCCAAATCTTCAAAGCGAAAACTATGGCTGCTAGCTCCAAATCATGAGTAGGATATTTCTGTTCGTGGGGTTTCAATTGCCTTGACGCATACGCAATCACCTTATCGTGCTGCATCAGAACACATTCGAGCCCTTTATGAGAAGCATCGCTATAAATTACGAAATTCCCTTGATCGTCTAGAAGTGACAAAACAGGTGCCATGATTAATCTTCGCTTTAATTCCTAAAAACTTTCTTCGCATTTATCGTTCCATATAAACTTTTCATTCTTTCATGTAAGCTTCGTCAATGGTGTTGCAATCCTTGAGAAATTTTGAACGAATCGATGATAATATCCCGCTAATCCCAAGAAACTTCTTACATCGGTGGGTGTTCTTGGTCTTTCCCAATTTGTAATTGCCTCAATCTTTGCTGGGTCCACTTTGATCCCTTCATTACTGACTATGTGTCCAAAGAACTGAACCTCCTGTAGCCAAAACTCACACTTCGAGAATTTAACATATAACTTCTTTTTCCTTACAATCTCCAAAGCTGTCCTCAAATGTTCCGCATGATCCTCTTCCATCTTTGAATAAATCAAAATATCATCTATAAACACAATAACGAACTTGTCCAAATATTCCTTGAAAATTCTGTTCATCAAGTCCATAAACGCTGCCGGGGCATTGGTCACTCCAAAAGACATCACTAAAAATTCATAATGTCCATACCTTATTCTGAAAGCTGTCTTTGGTATATCTTCTGGCTTGATCTTTAGTTGATGATATCCCGATCTTAAGTCAATCTTGGAGAAGTACTTGGCTCCTTTCAATTGGCCAAACATATCATCTATTCTGGGTAACGGGTACTTGTTCTTGATTGTAAGCTTGTTGAGTTCCCTGTAGTCGATGCACAGTCTCATACTTCCATCTTTTTTCTTGATAAATAGTGCTGGGGCTCCCCACGGGGATACACTAGGTCTGATTACTCCTTTCTCTAATAATTCTTGCAATTGCTTCGCTAGCTCCTTCATTTCAACGGGCGCCATTCTGTACGGGGCCTTGGCTACTGGTTCTGTTCCAGGTGCTAAGTCGATTGCAAATGCAATTTCTCTGTCTGGAGGAAGTCCTGGTAACTCATCGGGAAACACGTCTGAAAATTCATTTACTACTAGAATATCTTCAAGTTTTACTGGCTCATGACTTCTGTCAATCACATATGCCATGAAATGCTCGCATCCTTGTCGTAGTAACTTCTTGGCTTGAATCATCGTTAAGAACTTCTTTACTTGCTTTTGGCCCTTGAACGTTACTATCCTTTCATCTGGCATCTTCACCGTTACCTTCTTATTTCGAAAATCTATCTGGGCATTGTGCTTAGATAACCAATCCATTCCTAAGATTACGTCAAATTCTCCTAGCTTAAATGGTATCAAATCTACATAAAACTTACTACCAGAAATCTCAAATCTCACAATTCCCGCAAACTTGGTTAACAGATACTCGTTCTTGATTTGCTAATTCCACAGTCATTATTTCATTTAAATACTCAACTTGGCAATTTAACTTGCTAAGAAAATCTTGTGAAACAAACGATCGAGTTGCTCCCGAATCTATTAACACTTTAGCACATAAAGAATTCACATTAAGCGTACCTGCCACGACATCAGTATCCTGGATAGCATCCTTCACAGACATATCAAACACTCTAGCCCTGGGAGTGTCATTCACTGCTGGAGTAGATCCCATAATCCTCAATGCATTACTGACTGGGGCTGGTGTCTTGCAATCCCTGGCCATATGTCCTGGCTTTCCATATTTAAAGCATATAAATCCATTGGCTGGAACCTTCACTGCTGGATTTCGAATAAGCTGATCCTTGTTTGCTGGTTCTCTCGCTGGCTGATTTCGGCACTCCCTCGAATAGTGCCCTTTCTGGTTACACTTAAAACAAACTACATTCAACTTATTACAAACTCCTCCATGTTTCTTCCCACATACTTGACAATATGGAAAAGTTAATCTCAATTGATTCAGATGATTCACATTAACTGGACGGTTGCCCTGGCCTCCGTCGCCTACATTTTGTCTCTGGAAATTAAAATTTCTCCCTGGCTGAAACTTGCGCTTCTTAAAATTTGGAAACTTCCCTAGTGGTGACTGACCTTCATTCCCTTCAAATTTCCTTTTCTTGCTTTCTTTCTCCTTCTGTGACATCTCGCTCTCTGTCTCTGCGATCATGGCCTTCTGTATAACTCCTGCATAGGTATCCAATTCAAAAATGGCTACCTTCCCTCTGATCCATGGCTTCAAACCTTGCTGGAATCTCTTAGCTTTCTTCCTGTCAGTATCCACATATGACGGCACATACCTTGACAATTCTTCAAACTTACTTTCATAATCTGCCACCGACATATTTCCTTGCTTTAATTCTAAAAACTTCAGCTCCATCTGATCCTGGACAAACTGAGGAAAATACTTTTCTAAAAACAATTCCTTAAACCTCTTCCAAGTATTAACATCTGTACCTTCCAACGTCTTCACCATCTCCCACCAATATGTGGCCTCATTCTTCAAATAGTAACTTACAAACTCAACCTTCTGTTCTTCCTTTACTTTCACTAAGGCAAATGCCTTCTCTATCTCCTTTAACCAAACATTTGCTTCAATCGGCTCTAAGGAACCCTTGAATTCTGGTGGGTTTATTTCCTGAAAAGTTTTGAAAGTTACCTGGGGATTGGTCTGTCTTTGTTGTTGTTGTGCCAGGTGAACTATTTGTTGGGCCAAGATTTGAAGAATCTGGGCTATTGCTGGGTCTATAGGTCCTGGGTTCACATTTTGGTTTGTATCATTTTGGTTGTTATTGTTGTTGTTATTGGTTTCTTCATTCTGGGTGTTGGTGCGGGTATTTCTTCCGGGAGGCATTTTTATGTAAAGAATCAAACAATTTGTTTAGCTTTTAAATCAAATCCTTTGCATAAAAGAAAAGTTTTGTAAAACAGAAATATCTATTTTTGAAAACAGTTATAATAGTTGAAATAAGTAAATTGCATGCTTCTTTACAGAATATAAACAGTTATGGGAAGCAGGGTACATGGTATCTCAGGGGTATAACTGGTGCAATAAATAAGGTAAAGTAAAACAGGTGCAGTAAAGTAAATGACAAGTGCTGAAGGAAAAGGTACTGGTATATATGGATCAAAAGTTTTGGGTAGTACAAGCATAAAGACGCTTCAGAAGTAAAAAAAAAAGGGTACAACAACCTGCTCACTAGTCAGCATAGCTAGTCTATAAATACAACTCAAAAGTCTACTGATACACACTACTGTACATAATATACAAACATAACAACTCTGATCAGCATCCTTGTCTCTGGGTCTCTGGCTCAACTCCAAGGAAACTCTGGTCTTGCCAGCCTCTCAAAGTCCTCCATAACCTCAGTAGCCCAGCCCATCAGTGCATCAGGGCCTCTGCCAGGTAATGTAGCTCCATGTAGCCTAGCCTCAAGAACCCTCTGTGTCACATGAATCTCCACTCGAAGCTCCCTCACACCACGATCAACATCTATAGTCCTAATGATATGCTGTAGCTCTCGGGTCTGGGCCAACAAGGAATCACGCTCCAGTAGAAGAGCCTCATACCGGTAGTAAGGAACTGGGGGCAATGTAGACTGGAATGGGGCACTTGCAACTGAATGCCCAGTGGAATTTGAATCAGCTGGTGGGGGTCCTCTGATAGGTGGCCTCATGCCTGGAGGTGGAATAGCCTGCAATGGTACGGGCTGCAACACAGGTGGAGGTAGTATAGCCAACACTGGTGGAACAACAGGACGTGGATCCGAAGACGGTACTCCAACTGAAGGCTCTGAGTGATCAGCTGATACGGGGATAAAAGAGTCGGCCATCGCTGCTATCTGAAATCATATCGCAATATAAGAATCTTGAACCATGACGTGAATTACACTAATACCTGTTATACCGTAGCACTCAACCTCTCGATGTTCTATCTTTCTATTCCTTAATCCTAACCCTCTACCCATTCCCGTTAACCTATGCTTGTGTCAGTGACTTATAACCTGTAGCTCTGATACCAAACCTGTGGAGCCCTCCAAACCCGGGTCAGAAATTTGGGGTCCACACACACACACCTTATTAATAACCTGTTTATAACAATAATAAAGATAATAATAATATGTAGTGACCCTACTTACCAACTACCACGGACCGCAATAGGTTATAGTATGCACACAAGCCAACCACACTTACTTATATTACAAACGTTCAAATCCCAACTATTCAAACTCAGAACTGAGTAATAAACATTATTACAAACTTTTACAAACTTATATTATCCCAAAAGAAGCCTACTAGCTCAACTTGATCAACCTGAACCCCTAGCTGTCGCGCTGGACTGGGGATCCTCGCTACCAACTGGTTCCTTTTTTTAACTGGAAAAGAACATAAACAACATCGCACAAATGAGCTAACTAGCTCAGCAAGTCACAATGACAAAACTGAGAATAATGATAATCAGATGAAAATGCTTATGGTATCAGGTGAACAATAGATTATGATTTAGAATTGGATATTATATTTTCATTTAAAAACCAAGGTTAGGCTGCTGATCAGTCACGCACTAACCCCGAGCAAAGCACACAACACTGCTCTAACTACTTGATCCAAGGCACACATTGGCCTAACTTGACCATTATATGGTCTGACAACGAATATGGTCCACAATTTTATAAAAATAATCCAATTCTAACATAATAACAGAATAAATAGTAATAAGCAATAAACAGAATCGTTAAAAACATTGGACGTTCAATAATGAAAATGGTTTCAATCTGCATAAGGATCAATATGGAATTTTCAAAGCATGGATGCTAGGTAGTGAAAGAATTGGATAACAAAGGAAACAACATTTCAAGGTTTTAATATTTTGATCTTTCAAAGCATAGGATACAATGGTTTGAATGTAAGTAATTCGGTTCAGTGTTTGGTATTTAGTTTGTATGTATTTGTGGAGTAGTATTGTATATTTGTGGTTTGTATCTGGGTGTTCAACAATCAATGGTTTAGAAAGAATAAGGTTTACGGCTCAAGATCAATAACTGGAATCAGGGTTTAGGGTTCAGTGCTTCAAAGCACTTGCAATATAAAACAGGACTATCAATCAACTACAATGTATCTCGAGAAAGTTCAGAACACTTGCCTGGTACTAGCTTACTATACTGCACTCGCTTTCAATCACCACTGTCTTACTCCTCGACTACCTGTTTTTCTTTTCTACGCCTTGCCTCTTCTGCTCACATATTATAAGCATCTATCAATATTCAACTCATACGATTCTATTCGAAACATACTTCTATCTACCCCTCGTTTCACCCAAATCCGATTAACGGATTAAAAATTATGCAATAAACAAGTAAATATCGAATATACAGACCGACAGTCAACCAACAAGTCACATATAGCACATAACACGTCACATAATCAATGATATAACATTTATAAAGAAGTATCAAGTCATAAACAAGCTTTCGGGTATTTAAAATGATTTTTAAAACATTTTTCGGAATTAAAACGGGTCGTTGGAACAATTTTGGAATAATAAACAGAGTTCGGCTGGCCAATTCTGGCTTCAAAACAATTTTATAATAATTATCAAGCCTTGAAAATAATTTAAAATAATATTTAAAGCTCGAAACTATTTTTCAGATTTTTTAAAATCATTTTTAAATAATTAAATCTAATTAAATAATTAATTAAAATCAATTAATAATTAATTAAATCAATTAATAAATTAGTTTTTGAATTAATTGACCAATTAATCAATTAAAAATTAACTAAAATTAATTAACTAATTAATTCAGATTTTATTTTTGAATTAAAAATAATTTTTGGAATTAAAATAATAATTTTTGGAATTTTCAAAAATTAAAAATGAATTTTTATAATAAAAATAAATAGGAAATATGATTTTTGAATATTTATAAAACAGGAATCCTAAATTTGTAAACTCTGGAAACTTCAGGGACCAAATTTCATCGTCCCCAAAAGTCCTGGGACTAAACTGTAATGTTTACACCCCCGTCGCCAGAAAATACAGGGGTGGCCGGAGAACTCGATTCCGGCACCCTCACCTCACCATCTGCTCCAGATTTACATTACTCAACACCAGGAATCTATTCGTGCAATCAAAACACATCAATCATCCCTGTCCTAGCCGGAAATTGGCCAAGAACATCGCCGGTTTCCGGCGAACATCGTAAATCTTCAAAACACAACTCCCTTCGATTCACTAATCCTCTGTTAACGAGCTATATACCAATCGATTGCAAATTTCATAGGGAACACAACCCACTATAAATCAACAGCTAATAACCCCTAAATCAAAACGGCCCAAATTTCAATTGAAAACATTCATACAGGTTATAAACCCTAATTTTAAAATTCGAGAATTAAACCCACTTTTGAGCATGTTATTGAACTCCAAATCAGACATATGACATATGAAAATCATCAGAAAAACAAGCTCTACAACATGCAATCATCAAATCATACAAACAATCATCCGAACAAAAATTCATATTTTTAATAAAAATAATTCGAAAATAAATAAAATTATAGAAAAATAACCTTGATTACTGCAGGTATATGGATCACAGAATCTGATAGAGCTCTTCAAGGCCTTCAAATTGGTTACTCGTGCTTTGAAAACAGAGATCAATATTGCCTTCGTTTTGCTGTTTGATTCTCAGAAAGGTTTATAAATTTAGGATTTTTCTCTGGAAAATTATATATTTAGCTGACTGCAAATGATTTTGATACAAAATAAAATACGGTAAAAGGCTATTTATATTTACGGAAAATTAGTATCCCGTTGGATCATTCCAGATATAAAAAGGTACGTTTATTTATAAAAACTGATCCAAACGGTATCAATTTTCGGGATAATTATCCAAATCAGTACAATTTGTACTGCGGTCTTGGTCTCAGCGCCTGGTTACACGTACTACAAGGTGATAATTGTGATAGTTTAATAAAAAGATCCCGTTTATGAAAAATACGAGTTTTATTGATTTACCGAAACGAATAATGTATCGAAAATGTTGCGCTGGGACTCGCGCAGGACAAACCGTACACCGGATCGAAAAAGTCGAAACATGGAAAATGCTCGGAATATTGCAATTAGTTTAGGAAGGAGTTCTCGAAAGAGTTTCGGGTTCTAAAACATAAAAACGGATGACGTCGGTTGGTTCCCGTTTTTATAAAATAGATTTTAAATACTCGGAAAAAGATTTTATAAAATTCATATGATTCCTATAAATTCATAAATCAACATAAAAATAATTAGGAAGATATGACAATTATCTATATTTTAGTTTGGACATATAAAAATTAAAATACTCAATTAATAATATTTTTAAACATCCAGACACATTTAACACTTAACAAATAATTCATAGAATAGATACTGAACATATATAATAATTATTTATTAGCAAAAATAATTACACGATATATCCCGGATATTACAGTGAAAGTCTTCAAGGTTCGTCTGAAGGACACGCATCCAGAATGACGGGATGTTTGAAACTAATGCTTATGTTGTGTTGGTTCATGAAATTGTTGTAATAGAAATGAAAATAAAAGACTGAAAGGGGAAGGAGTATAAAGGGATATAAAGGAAATATAGTTGAGAAGCGATAAGGGAGTTGGGTATGTGAAACCCTAAGAAACCCTAGCAATAAATATAGAGAAGTGTGTCATCATCAGCGCAATGGTGACTGATCATGAGATAAAGTCAAGGTTTAAAGGCGTAAGCGATACGTATAATTAATTCCCTTTAAGTTGGGAGTATTCGATAAAACTTTGAGATAGACCGATGGATTAATAAGGAAACACGGATGGACTGAGGAGACAGGATAACAAGATATTAGGAAAATGGGATGAAGGAAGTGACCTTCAAGAATGTGAAGTGTATGTAAGATCGGTGGCTTGATACCCAAAAAGGGAGACGCCAGGTAGAAAAGATATCCCAACATTGAGATGATGGTTGAGATAAACGATGGAGATAAATGAATAGTTAGAACTAAAAAGTTCATATTGAACACGACCAATATCTTCCAGAACATCCCTGTTATCATCAACAAATCAGAAAACAAAAGTGAATAGCTGTTGTTATCTTTCGGAGGCCATATGTATTGATCTCAATTAGGAAAAGGATGTTACCCATGAAACTAAGTATAGACTATCGAGGTGGGAATTATTGAATGAGATACCTTTATCAGGGATAGATGACTTGATTTATCAATGGAAAAGTGTAAGTACCTTTTTAAAGGAGGAATTAAGGATAAAACCTCGATAAATTGAGATGAACCCTAGGGGAATGCATAAAGGATTGACATTTTACCCATAATAGGGACAGTATGAGTTTTGATAGTATGAATTGAAAGGATTAAGGTAACAACAACCTTTAAAGACTGGTGGAAGAAGTTTTCAGAACTATATAGGCAATGGTTCTAGTATTAGTAAATGGTATCTTGATATACCCTGTACCTAAGGAGTACATGATGAAGGATTTAAGGATAACCTTAGAGGTTTTACAAGGAGAAAGGTAATATTCAAAGTTCTCAAGATAAAAGTTTTGATAAAGGAAATATGATGTAATTATAATAATGCCAGGTGGGGCACGTGTTGAACCATAAGAAAGTATAGATCGACCCAATGAAGGTCGAGATTGGTGAAAACAAGAAGGACCCAAGATAAAAGATGTCCTAAGTATGATCGAAAGTCAGCCGTGATGATGTTCAGATTTAAAGACTAAGGAAATAACTTACGGAAAAATGGTGATATTTTTTTCCTTACCAAAGCTTAAGGAAGAGCATTTTCACACAAGTAGTGATTGGAAATGAGGTAAAAAAAATTTAGTTGAAGATCATTCAAAAGACATTGATTGTAAGGAACTATTACTATTAGGAAAGGCCAATGAGGTGGCCGACACTCTCAGTGTAAGAGAGCAATATAGGCGCTCATGCCAGAGGAATATAGTAATGATGGTTAAAACCTTGAAAGTTATATTATGGTGTAAAAGATTGACATTCCTTCTGATGATTGTGCGATACTCAACCGTAATAGTAGTTTGGTAAAGATTCAATTCATGTAATCGCCGTGACCAGACTATCTATCTTAGAAGTACCTATCTTGAGATAAGCCAGGACCATATTACGAAAGGACTAAATGAACCTTTGAGCTTCATGTCTCCCAATAAAGACATATGGTTAATAATGGTGTTAACCTGCTATCGTTGCTTTTATTGAAACTCTTCTGCAATTTTATTTGCTTTGTGTCATATGTACGTCAAGTTCAATAGTGTTCTTTATGAATCATGAATGGTGATTATGTTATCTCCTTAGAAGAATTTGATACGGTAGGTATGGACTCTGTATGGTTAGCTATTAAGATTTCGAGGAAAACGAATGACTACAGTAGGTCAGTGGTGGACCATAGTAATGCAGCAATGATTTTGCGAATAGAGATGATAACAACCGGGAGAGTTGTATTGTAATGGATGTTGAGATTTAGTACCACTAATCGGGTCGTGGTGATGTATAAGTTATCAGTGATAGAATAACTAGTGGATTATCTACCTATTGAATATTTATTCTTTTTTATCGACAGGGAGTCGTAATACTATATGAGGAAGGTATTGGGGAAAGCGTAGAATTCTAGTAACGATGATGTATAGAATAAAATCCCAGATTCGATTTTCATTGTCGAGGGAGTTTCAACGGTGATTGTTTATAAGCTCGAGCAAGAGCATGGGTCCATAGAACGATGG
Source organism: Apium graveolens (assembly GCF_009905375.1). NCBI lineage: Eukaryota > Viridiplantae > Streptophyta > Magnoliopsida > Apiales > Apiaceae > Apium > Apium graveolens. Next base: position 62,561,527 of record NC_133648.1, on the reverse strand, counting down.
ACGAAATAGTAAATATTTAGGCACGTGAATTGCGATGCGATAATACTGGATATTGATATAGATACTTATGTTTCATTCTCCTTTGATAAACCTCTATAGTTCAGAGGTAGATTTCAAGCCAAATATTTTGTGGTAGTATTTTTTTTGTATATAATGCTCTTAAATTCGTTCTTTTTCTTTCTTCTTTTCATTTCGTGTAAACTGAGAAGAAAAACCTTTCCAGAAGGGGGTATTGCCGAATGACTATCTATCTGTGTGATAGAAGCTTAGTAGGATACCACATATTGTTTAATTGCTTGTCAAGTAATAAAGGCTGGCCACCTTCTGTACTAGCTATGCTATATAACAAGTGTTCATGATCATAGTGATCTCTCAATAAATTCTTTTACTTCTATATGAAGGACCAAGCTTTCGAAGATGGAAGCATCTAGAGGTGAAGTGGTATCAGTACGGTGGTATTCCGAATCTAACACGTTCGTGATACTAAGGTTGACGCGGTTATTAAAAGGTTATAGAACGCTAACGAGCAAAGTGTAACCAGTATAATATTAGGTACAGAAGATAGTAATGATTACGAACTAGAAAAGAATGGGTATTGAGAGGCAAAATCTATAACACTAGAAGCTATGATGAGAGTGTGTGCAATAAACTTGAAAGAATTTGGAATGATCACTTAACGCGGATTGAGTTTTCTTACGATAATGGATCGTATGTCAGTATCGAGATGTCATCTTATGAGATCCTTGAGGGAAGACAATGTCGATCTCCCTTATGTTAGGATGAAGTTGTAGAGCGCAAGATGCTCGGACCAGCAGTGGTCCAAAGGACCAAGGATATAATAGATCTAATCAGAGGACGACTGGTAGTAGCCCAAGATGGACATAAGAAGTATGCTAATGTGACACGAAAGGACAAATAGTATGAAGTAGGGGACCTAGTGCTGTTACAAGTATTCCCTTGGGAAAGATGGATGAGGTTCGGAAAGAAAGGAAAGCTAAGCCCACGATTTGTTGGACCCTTGGATATATTAAGACGTATTGGGAAGTTATCAAATGAACTAGCCTTACCCCGAACCTGTAGCAAGTTCATATCGTGTTCCACGTATCAATGTTAAGGAAGTTTAATCCGAATATGGGACATATAAGAGAATGTGAGCGCATAGACATGCAACCAGACTTGACCTATATGGAGCAACCAGTAAGGATTATGGATTGAAAGAAGCAAGTGCTTAGGAACATGGTTATCAAACTGGTCATAGTTTTATGGTAAAACCATAATGTGGGAAGAATTGACTGGAGAGTTAGAAATCGCAATGCTAGAAAAGTTTCTCCAACTGTAATAACCCCAATTTTTGGAATTTTTGAAACACTGATGAATAATAACTTTTGCCGATGATGTTGATTAAGGAAAATTATCAGACCACACTATATAGGAGTACTTTTATCGAAATTCTGAGATCGTATTAGTATTCGATAAAGTAAATGAGTGTATGTAAAGATCGTCAGAATCCAAATTCGAACACTTTGATTTTACCGAAAATCCACCAGATACCGAAAGATTTGAGTATAAGATAACATGATTAAAAGGATTTAAATTCAAGGATTATAAGCAAGGATCATTAAAGGACTACAAAATATGAAGAGAGGGTTAGGGAAGCCCAAGTAATAAGATCCCGGATATGATCCCTCAAACGATCAACGAGAATGAGAGTTACGCGAACCGTAAAACAAATAAATGTCAGTGGGGCAAGGACATGCAAGTAGCATAAGAAGGAAGCTTCTAAGATAAGCTAAAACATGTGGTTAAAAGCAAGGTGACATCATCACACCACAAGAATGAGACATGTGGCAAAGTAGTGATGCAAGTAATGACATAAGCAAGTAAAAATAAGATATTTAGCCAATAATTAGCCACAACCATGCATTCTTTGCACAAATATCAAGGCAAGACCAACAAGAGAAAGCTCTCCCCCATTTCTTTCTTCTTCCATTCGACGTTTTCAAGAAATGAAGAAATAGATTTTCAAAACTTAAGCTCTAGGCCATGGAAAATTATAAGGTTTGTTTCCATGGATCCTATATTTCATAACTTAGTTATACCATGAGTTTAAGATAAAGATTCCATGATTTGCTTAGCTAATCCACTCATCAAAGATGATGATGAATAGTAGTGAATAGTAACTTACTTTGATCTTCTTTATTTTCTTGAAAGCTTAAGGTTGATTAAGAAAAGATCAAGGTTCCTAGAGGCTTGTTAGTGACTACCCACTCTCCAAGGAAGGTATAAACTCTTGAACCCTTAGTTTTAAGTTTGGTTTGTTTGGATGATAATGGTGCTTAGATGAATGGGTTTAGTTTGATGTTGATGGATGTTGGATTGTTGCTGTTCATAGGTTACCGGACCCACTCTAAGCTTAAGTCTAACCCGGAACACTCAGGAAAGTTTTCTACCCGTTATATTATTGTTGTGATGTAAATATATTGAGGCATTATCTTGAGATAAGTGCATGACTGATATTAGCAAATCTTGTGATATATTGGAGCATGTTAATATGGTATGTATATGCATGTTGTGAAATCTTGATATTTTATTATCAATTCAAATGCTTATAAACTGTATAATACCTATGCTAGAGATAAGCAGTAGTTGCGTATACCCTTAGTATAGGGGACCCAAAGGTGAACATTTTTCTAAACCGGGAGTCGATGTTCCCGAGTATAATATATGTATATTTATATATATATATATATAGTTTTCTATACCTATTAATTGAATAAGGTATATTCGATGGTTTTGGATAATAACCAAACTTATTTTCGATTATTTAAATAAGGATCGTACTTTCGTATAAGTATATCTTTTATTATTTGTTATTCGTTTCAAGTATGAGTTTTAAAACTTCTACTTCAATGATTTTATAAAGATTATCCTTTATGGGAATATTATTTAAATAATAATATTCAGATATTTAAATAATATATCGGGACTGATTTATTTTATTAAATCATCATTACTCTAAACATTCTTTAAAATGTTTTTGAGTCTTCAAAATGATTTAAAAGTTAGAGCGGATCCCAAAACTCGTTTTCAAATTTAAGATCTTCCTTTCGAAGGGGATTTATATACTCGCTTAAAAATCTGAGGGATCCGGCTCTGTGATGTATTTTATATTCGTAACGAGGTTGCGGTTTTGATAAAAGAATTTGATTATTTGCCCAACGTTCGGGAAGTAAGTCCATCTAATTGAGTCAGCATAAGTGACAAGCCGGGGTACGGTCTATCAAAGTGTAAGTGGTTGGGTGGCAGTCCATCAACGCGTAAGAGGCCGGGTGGCGGTCTAGCACAAGGTCCTAATGCGGCCAGTGTGATGACCTGTGGGGGATTCATCCATCTACTAGTAGAAAAGGTTACTTAATTGGTATCTTTGCCTGATCATCAAGATATTGGGTTTATGCCAAATCTTTCTTCTTTCCAAATTCATTGGATATTAAAATTCTGTTTATAATTTTCATAACAGAGGTTTTCAAGGGGTGTATGAGATATATATATAGTTGTGTATATATATCGGGACTGAATGAGGTATCTCGTAACTTCATTTCTTTCCAATGATATTTCAAAGATTGAATCTATTCTATTCTTATCTTATAGTCTCATCTGTGTGATGAACTTTTGAAACTGATTATAACTTGAACGGTGGTAGTTCAAGTAGTATTTGGAAAAGATATAAGTATATTGGTAACTTCATCTTTTCAACTTATATCCAGTGAATGATTATCTTATGCATGACAAAGATTTTCAGGAAAACGTTGAGACAAGGTTAGATATATGAGATCAACCTGCAACGATATTTTTATACAGTTATAAACTGGAACTCTGTGTATATTATGCATGGAAGGGGATTTAAAAGATTTGAAAAGTATATATATATACTGAATATTTTGCGACCTTGTCGTATTAAGACATCAAACTTGGTTCTTGTTTGCTTGACCAAGACTTTCATGAGTACTATAAGAAGGTTCATATATTGTTAATTATAATACATGTTATTTTGGTGGGCTTGTTGCACACCCTTGATTTATTCTTTCATCACACAAGAACAGCTAGACAAGATGAACTGGCCCAATCTCCCAATTCGCGAGCGGATAGGAAACGCTCCGCAGTTTCCTATAGGCATTGATGCCGCTATAGCCGAGGTAGGAACTACCATTAGGCTAGGCTTTTAACTTTTGATGTACCAGACTTATGTATATTATCGAATTGTAATAATGGCAAAGATTATGTAAATCTATTCAGAAACCCTTTTGAGATGTGCTGGCTTATAATTGTTGAATAAAATGACATGTGTTATTTTTGGTATTCATCTCTGAGACTATAACTTGTGGTGTGTGTATATTGTGGGGTCACAGAATGCGGTAGTTGGTTGTTTATTAAGATTGAGTGTTATTAATGGAAATGGAACTCGTGATAACCCGGATCCCCGACCCCGGATTTGGGGGTGTTACAATACCTATGTAGTTATTTATATCTACTGAATAACCAGTATTTAAATCTAACTTGGTTGTAGTGGCCATGGGAGTTGATGCAGTTGAACAGTCTTGCATTCCAAATCTTTTGAGTAGATTTCTAGTGTATTTGGATTGATTTATGAAGATCCTTCATCAGTCTGTTTAACTTGTAACCCCATAAAATAACTCAGTTCTCCAATCATACTCATTTGATACCTGGACTGCATTAGCTTTGCAAATCTCTCACAAAGTTTATCATTAGTAGATCAAAAAATGATATCATTAATATATATCTGTACTAATAACAATTCCTTACCGTGGTATTTATAAAAGAGAGTTTTATCAATTGTACCTCTTGTGAAACCACTCTCTAGCAGAAATAGAGCAAGTATTTCGTATCAGGTCCTTGGAGCTTGCTTCAGTCCATAGAGTGTTTTATCCAGTAAGTAGACATGATCTAGATACCTTGGATCAATGAACCCTGGAGGTTGTTCAACATAAACTTCCACTTCAAGTTTTTCATTTAAGAATGCACTTTTCACATCCATTTGGAACACCTTAAACTTCTTGTGAGTAGCATAGGCAAGAAAGATTATAATTGCCTCAAGCCTTGTAACTGGAGCAAATATCTCATCATAATCAATGCTTTCTTGTTGTGAGTAACCCTTTGCAATCAGTCATCTTTGTTCCTTGTAACAATGCGCTCACTATCAGCTTTGTTTATGAACACCCACTTTGTGCCAACTACAAATTTGTTCTTTGGTCTTGGCACAAGAGTCCAGACTTTATTTATTTCAAATTCATTGAGTTCCTCTTGCATTGCTGTAACCCAGTCAGCATCTTACAGAGCTTCTTCAACCTTTTTAGGTTCAGTTTGAGATAGAAAAGAATGGTAGAAACATTCATTCTGAGTGGCTTTTCTTGTTCTTATACCACTCTCAGGGTTTCCAATGATTAAGTCAGGTGTGTGTGTGTGACTTAGACCATTTTCTTACAGATGGAAGTTGACTCCTTGAAGACAAACCTCACCCTTGATCCATGAACTCTATGTTATTTCTTTGATTAGTACCACTATTGTTTCCTGATGCTCCCCCCGAATCAGTGTTCCCATTATTATTAGTATTTGGCTCATCAGAATTTGAGAAAGATGAGTCAAATGATCTTTCTACTGATGTCTCTTGAGTTGAATCACTTGTATTAGTCTCTGGATTTGAGTTATGTTGCTCCCTGTTACGTGATGATTCTCAATGATCAGAAGGAGCTCAGGATCTGACTGTGTTTAGATGTCATTAGTATTTGATGTATAGTCAGGATTTGATGCATCATCAGTATCTGCATGTCATCAGCATCTGAAGGCAGTCTGTTTTGAAGATTGATTATATTCCTTATTTTGAGAGATGGAGATCTGTTACGTTCTGAGTGATAGGACTTTGTATAATTAGTTAAAGATATGTATCATTTTATGTTAGTAATTGATAATGCATATCTTAGATTGATTTGTAACAACTGTGTATTATATAAACACAGTTTAGGTCATCACACAGTGATTAACTCGAGTATTGTATGACCTAGCAGCTCTCAAGAACATCAGTATTTCTGGAGAGAGTTTGTAACAGTTTTTATAAGAAATATAAAGAACTGTTATATTTTTATACTTGTTCGAAACATCTATACAATTGTATCCAACCCCCTTTAAACAATTGTATTACTACTGGGCAACAAATGGTATCAGAGCAAACTGATAAATTTACAATCAGAAGCGATCTAAACATGTCTCTGAACAAGTATGAAAGTATTAAAATCCCCATTCTGAAAAAGGCTGAATATCCTACATGGATGGTGAAGATGCTCATGCACCTGGAAGCTACAGATCCAAACTACCTCGACGTAATCAATTATGGACCCTATATGCCAACAAAACTGGTGCCTGCAACTCCTACTGTTTTTGAACACCTTCAGTTGAAGGAAAAGAGTAAGTGGACACCGGAAGAGAAAGTTGTTGTGCTAAAGGATGCAAAGGTAAGAAACATTTTGCATAACAGTCTTGATTCTATGATGTCAAACAGGGTTATAGCCTACAAGACTACCAAAGAGATCGGGGATGCCCTTGAAACTCAATGTCAAGGAACCATGGCCATCAAGAAGAACAAAAAGGTTGTTCTAATTCAAGAATATGAAACTTTTAAGGCCAAGTCTGATGAAAGTCTCACCGACATCTATGACAGGTTTCTCACCCTGCTTAACAATCTATCCTTGGTGGGAAAGGTGTATGATTGGGAGGATTCAAACACTAAGTTTCTGAGAGCCTTGAATGAGGAATGGGAGACACAGACTTCAATCATATGACATCGGTATGATTTGGAAATGGTCACCCTGGATGAAGTCTATGGCATGCTGAGAACTCATGATTTGGAAGTTCAGCAAAGGAAAGAGAGGAAAAGCAACAAGGGAAAGTCAATTTCTTTGAAGGTGAATGCTAAAACTTCAAAAGACGGGTCTGTTGAAGCTGCAAGGAAAAAGAATAATCACCCAGAATCAGATACTGATGATTCATCATCAAATCTTGATGATGATACTGATTCTGAAACTGATGAGAACGTGCAGATTCTGATGTCATGCAAATGGCTGCATTGCTACTTAAGGGCTTCAAGAGGATGCAATTCAGGAAGTCTCAGAAGAAAAAAAGCTTCAGGAAGAAGTTCACTTGAGGGGAAAGGAAGTCGCCTGGAAGAAGAGAAGGAAAGGTTTCTAAAGCTGGAAAAGTCGACAGGTCAAAAATCAAGTGCTACAACTGTGATGAATCTGGTCACTTTGCTATAGAGTGCAAAAAGACAAAGCATGACAAAGGGAAGAACAACGTCTTGATTACATCAAGCAAGGATTGGATGGACTCCACTAAATCTGAAAATGAAGAAACATGCTATGCATTGATGGCTAGCTTTGATGCTCCTACTTCCTCTGACTCTAAGGTATCAACTTTTTTCTTTTCTTTTGATACTGAAGATATATATGAATTAAAATCTATTCTTAAATCTCTCCATGGAAATTTTAAGAATAAGATTCTAGAGAACAATAGACTGTTGACTAAAAATGAAGTTTTAAAATCTAATAATGATTAGTTGGAGTATGACTTAGTAAATCAGATTGAAATTCAAAAAGAATGTGAGAAAGCTAAACATACAACAAAGATATTGGAAGCTAAGTACAGTATGTTAGAAAATGAATTAGAAAATGAGAGGAAAGCCCTTAAAGTCGGGACTGTTTTAGGATAAAAGGTTCATGAGATAATTTCTAAGAAAAACTAGAAAGAATGTCTTGGTTATGTAGATGGAGTTATAGATGTTGACACTGAAAATAAAACTACCCTTAAGGCTCATGTTAAGTTTATCTCTTCAGAAGTTGATGAACCCAAATATATCTTTCAGAAGGGTTCAACCTCAGCATCCCAAGATAAGTCAGTAAGTGATAAATCTCAAAGAAAGGAAAACAAGGAAACCAGTAAGACTGTTAAGGAAAAAAAGAACATATGAATTTTGTCTAAAAGACAATTGAAAAAGAAATTATCTGAGGTTACTGACAAACCTCAAGTAAAAAGTCCTAAAAAAACAAGAATGGTAAGCAAGGTATTTCTAAGGATTCTAATTACAAATTTATTTCAATGCTCCTAGAAAAACTTGTTTTAACTGTGGTAATACTAATCATCTTGCTATTGATTGCAGGATGAGTAAGAAAATGAAAACTGCTATTCCTGAGTCTGATGTTAGGGGTAGATCAGTATTTTATAAACTACAAAATCCTTGTTTTCATTGTGGTAGTAGTTGGAATTCAATTTACACTTGTAGTTCCTATCATAAGCAATATCATAACTATTATGGACCTTTGCCTAAATTCAATAAAACTGCTTATGTGCTCAATTCTTCTAGTTCTACTAAATCTACTTCTGATAAGACAAATCCTGACAAGGGAAAAACTGTCAGAAGTAAGCCTGAATCACAAAGACTTAAGTTGTCCAAAAAGAGAGCTTAAGAAGTGTGGGTCCTTAAAAATCCTTCTAATTAATCACTCCTTTGACTGCAGGGTAACAGGAAAAATACTCTTGTCCTGGATAGTGGATGTTCAGGACACATGACTGGAAATAAATCCCTGCTGTTAGAATTTTAGAGGAAAGGTAGTAATAGAGAATGTAGCTCTAGTGGAAGGACTGAAGCATAATCTTCTAAGCATCAATCAAATCACTAACAGAGGTTAACATGTGGTGTTCTATGACTCTCACTGTGAAGTTGTTCACAAAAAGTCAAAGAAGATTGTCTTGATGGGATACAGACATGGTAACATATATGAAGCAAGACTGCATGAAAGTATTGAGCAAGAAGCTACTTGCCTTATCTCAAAGGCATCAGTAGATGACAGTTGGAATTGGCACAAGAAGCTCTCACATCTCAACTTCAATTCAATCAATGAACTTGCCAAGAAGGATCTAGTAAGGGGATTACCAAATATGCTATACTCATCTGATGGTCTTTGTGATGCTTGTCAAAAGTCCAAGCAAAGAAGATTATCTTTTAAAAGTAAAATAGAATTCTCTATCACTGAACTGTATCATATGTTACACTTGGATCTCTTTGGACCATTAAACATAATGTCTATCAACAAGAAAAGGTACACACTTGTAATTGTTGATGATTTCACTAAATACACTTGGGTTTTTTTCTACACAGGAAGGATGAAACTCCAGAAATTCTTCTGAATCATATAAGGCAAATTGAGAATGGATCCAACTTCAAAGTGAAAATACTGAGAAGTGATAATGGCACTGAGTTCAAGAACTCAAAAATGGAGGAAGTTTGCAAGTACAAAGGCATACAACAACAATTCTCAGCTCCTGGCACACCCCAACAAAATGGTGTTGTTGAGAGAAAGAACAGAACCCTGATTGAAGCTAGCAGGACTCTGCTAGAAGAAGCCAAATTACCCACTTACTTCTGGGCTAAAGCAGTAAACACAACTTGTTATACTCAGAATATCACGCTGATAAACAGACATGGTGTCACTCCTTATCAAAAGCTAAAAGAAAAGAAGCCCAATCTCAAACATTTTCATGTATTTGGATGCAAGTGCTTTGTTCTGAGAACTCATACTGATCAGCAAGGAAAGTTTGAATCAAAAACTGATGAAGGAATCTTTGTTGGTTACTCACCATCAAAAGCATACAGGGTGTTCAATTTGAGAACAAATACAGTAGTTATCTCCATCAATGTATCATTTGATGATAAGAAGATTCCTGGTTTTGAAGAAGACTCTCATGAAAGTTTAATCTTTATAAATGAAAATGCACTGTTGGAATCTGCATCAAACTCTAATGGATTATCAATTACTGATGATCCAAATCCTGATACTCCTTCAGATCCTGAAGATGATCATTATACTAATGAACCGACACATGTTGAGAAGGAGCAATAGTAAGGTTCAACTGATAGTACTAATACTGAAGAATCAACTCAAGGTTCTTCTCAATCTGGTCATTCAGAATCAAATATTGATTCTATATCAGATGGTCATGATTCAAGTCCTAATACTTCATCAGGAAATAACAACACTGATTCAGGGGGAGCCTCAGTTGCATTTGATGAGGCATATAATTCATGGGGAGCATCTAGCTCAAGAAGGACAATTCCTAGTTCCAGAAAATGGACTAAAGATTATACTCCTGATCTGATCATTGAAAATCCTGATGAAGGTGTAAAGACAAGAAGTGCAAGTCAAAATGAATGTTTGTATCACAATCTACTATCAAAAGAAGAGCCAAAGAAAGTGGAAGATGCACTCAAGGATGCAGATTGGGTCATAGCTATGCAAGAAGAGTTGAATGAGTTCGGAAGAAATGAAGTATGGAAGCTGGTGCCTAGACCAAAAAACAAGTCAATTGTAGGCACAAAGTGGGTCTTCAGAAATAAGACTGATTCTGATGGAACCATTTTCAGAAACAAGGAAAGATTGGTGGCTAAAGGATATTCTTAACAGGAAAGCATTGACTATGATGAAACCTTTTCTCCTGTTGCTAGGTTGGAAGCAATCATAATTTTCTTAACATATGCTGCACACAAGAAGTTCAAAGTTTTTCATAAGGATGTCAAGAGTACTTTTCTCAATAGAGAACTAGAATAAGAAGTCTATGTTGAACATCCACTAGGTTTTGTGGATTCTAAACATCCTGATTATGTTTATAGACTTGAAAAAGCACTCTATGGACTAAAGCAAGCACCTAGGGCATGGTATGAGACCCTTGCTCAATTTCTGCTTAAAAGTGGATTCAAAAGAGGTACAATAGATACAAATTTATTTTATCTGAATCAAGGTAAAGATTTGCTTTTAGTTCAAATTTATGTGGATGATATCATTTTTAGATCAACTAATCAAAACTGTGTGATAAATTCTCAAAGTTGATGCAATCAAGATATCAAATGAGCATGATGGGAGAGATGAGCTATTTCTTGGGATTACAAATTAAACAGACTGATAATGGTATCTACATTAATCATTCAAAGTACACAAAGAATCTGTTAAAAAGGTATAATATGCAAGAAAGTGCAACTACAACTACTCCTATGACAACTGCTACAAAGCTTGATCCTCATGAAGGTACAGCAGTTGATGTCACAAATTATAGAGGTATGATTGGTTCTCTTTTATACCTAACGGCTAGTAGGCCAGACATTATGTTTGCCAACTATTTGTGTGCAAGATTTCAGGTTAATCCTAGGGAGCCACATCTTATTGCAGTGAAGAGAATCTTCAGATACCTCAAGGGTACTATGTCACTTGGTCTCTCGTATGCAAGGGAAGCTGATTTTGGATTATGTGGATATTCGGACGCTGATTTTGTTGGCTGCAAGATAGACAGGAAGAGTACATCTGGGAGCTGTCAGTTTTTGGGAGGCTGATTAGTCTCATGGTTCAGTAAGAAGCAGAAATCCATTTCTACTTCAACTGCTGAGGCTGAATATATTACAACTGGGAGTTGCTGTGCTCAGTTGTTATGGATAAGGAATCATCAGCTCATGGACTATAGATTATCATTTTCTAAAATTCCTATTTATTATGATAATCAAAGTGTTATTGCTATGAAAGGAAACCCAGTGCAACACTCTCTTACTAAACATATCAGCATCAGATATCACTTATAAGATAGCATGTCATGGAAGGAACGATTGAGCTTCATTTTATTCCTACTGATCAGCAGCTAGCTGATATCTTCACAAGGCCATTACCTGAAGCAACATTTATAAAGCTTTCCACTGAACTTGGCATAGTTAGTTGGGACAGATAATTTCTTTTCAATTTATATATGATCAAATCCTGATATATATTGATCAAATCCTGATGTGTCCTAAATGTTGTTGAAGATATTAAGTTGAGAATTTTTTGATGTATTTTATTATATGCATGATAAATTAAGTGAATTTATTTTCTAAATGTGCATTTATGAATATATATCATTATCATCATTGTAAATTAGTCTAGGGAGACACGCTTTAATAAGATATTTTTTATTTAAATTATTAAGTTAACTCTGCACTTAATAATTAATCAGGCCCCTAGATTTTTGATATTCCCTCTCTCTCTCTCAGTTATTTAAACCATCATTCATCATCAATTCAAATCATATACTTCCCAACACAAATCGTTATCATCACCCTTATTTCTCACATCTCTTTCTTTTCTCGATCAATGGCAGCAAATTTCACTTGGTTCCACAGTGCTGGCACTAATTTTGTGACACTTTTTCGTGAGGGAATGCAAACTCAATATCATATAAATGCCATTCCACATAACATTTGGGTTTAACTTCCTGAAGTCACCAAAAATGATTTTCTGGGGTTCAAAGATATCTTCATCTCTACATCCTTCGTCAGCAAGAGAGGATCATTCATCTTGCTGTCCTCTCTGTTGAAAGCATGAAGAAGTCCTGAACATCCTCTGGGTGTTTCTCTTCACCATCAGCTTTATCAGGCTTCTCAGACCAAGGCTGTTGTAGCTGTTCTTCTCTCTTAGGCTAGGATTTTCTTGTAATCACCTATGCATGTAATCAAAGATTTCATAAAATGTACTCCCTTGAGCTATTAATGAAATTTTATTTACAAGACCTAATCTATGTCCCTTAGTTGTGTATGCATGTGGTTGATTTTATTTGTAGCCTGTTAATCTCTAAAATCACACGCTTAACATGTATCTTTTGCTGATTCTTGAGATTAAAATTGTGGTTTTCTAATCTATTTGAGATTATTTTGACAAATCCTGATGAAATTGAATCGACAAATCCTGACATTCTCAAATCCTGACAGATAAGAGGTTCCAAATACTGGCGAAAGGTCAGCATGTTTTCATTTAAAATATTATTGAAAAATGATTTCTGAATTGTTTAGTGCTGAAAATTGAATTTCTTATTTAATTATTGTTTACTAGTGGATTATTTGTTGCACAAATTCACACAGTAATTTATTGAAAGAGCTGTGCGTATTTTGTTGCTAATTCTGCACATTACTCCACTTTCCAATCCTATTCTTCAGTAATTACCCTCTATCAGAAGTCTAATTCACTAAGCTTCCTTCTTCGTGTGTGTTACATACAACTCAGCTTTACAAACTTACATTTGAACAAGAACTTCTGTGATATATATCATCATACACGCAGCCTCACTATTCACATCTAACTAATATTCTTCTTCAGCACCTACAAATATTATGTCATCTTCTGAGATTTCACCCTTTTTCAGCCAAACCACTATCATTCATGGAAATACTTTTGGAACCAATAACTACTTGGCTCCGCATACACATCAGCAGTTTCCCCAATCTTTTCATGATATACAGGATTTCTTACTCCAATGTCCAATTGGATATGCTCTCACACATCCTACTAAGGTATCATACAGGGATGTAATGCAGGTATGGAATACAGCTATAGTTAATGAAACAAATACTGCTTTCTCTTTTGAATATAAGGGACGCATGTATGAGGTTGATGTTGATGTCCTGGTTCAAGCATTAAGATTGCCTGCTTGTGATGGTGCTTCTGATAATTATGCAACTGAGCAGCTGTTTGATATGCTCAGAACTCTGAGCTATAAAGCTGAAATCACAACAATTGGCAAATTGACATGGACAAAATTGAAGAGAGAATGGAATTTCTTGTTTGACTGCATCATCAGGTATTTCTTGAATAAAACAACAAATTTTGATGCTCTTCCATCTACTTCTCTGAAAATTCGGTACTTTCTCCTTCAGGTAATTTTGACTATGGTAATACTATTCTTCAATTCATAATTGCTAGGAGAACAGATACATCAGGATTAATAGGGTATATTAGATTTCTTCAACTGATTTTTAATTTTCTATGCCCTAATGCTGCATTTTATAATGATGAATTGCTTCCTGTGTTCAAAATTTCTGTGAAGGCTATCACTGATCATATTAAAAGAGATGAAAAGAATAAGTTTTCAGGGCCTCCTTTCCTGCCTCAGGAGGTCAGGCAATTTCTGTTGAGAAATAGACCTACTCCTTCACAAGTGCCTGCAAATCCTGATGTTGGCACCTCTGTAACATTTCCGGCCTCCTTCCTTCCAAGGTTTCAAGGTTTTCTTCAACCTCCATCAATGGCTGATAAGAATTCCGAGAGAGCGGCCAAGAGAGCCTCGGCTTCAAAAAGAGGGAAGGATGTCAAAATCTGCTCTTCTTACATGTCTTTGATTGAAATAATTAATACTAGGGGGATGAATATCCTTCCACTGCACATCTCGACTCTTTTAATCATTACAACACATGGCACAATATAGATTACGATAAGTTAAATGCACGTTATAATGTTCATCCTCCCCTTAGGCTAGTCCAGTTTATGGTGGCGACCGTACTTGCCACTGGAAACCCGATACTCTTTTCGTTTACACAGATGCTGTGACGCCCTCAATCTCGGGGTTAGGAAATGAGGACTCACACACCTCTAATCTAATAATTAAATAAGCATAAACCCCGATTAACTACTGACAGGATCAACAGGATAAAGTATGAGACAAGATTACAACTACCAATCATAAAATATAACTTACAAACCCAAAATATTATTATATAAACAATATCGATTCCGGCTGGGAACCGACAGATAACCCATTGTATCTTTAAATATTTCCTTCTAGGCGCGAGCTCATTCATAATTACCACTACCTGCTCTGGCAACTGGAAGCCCTCAACACGGTAGGGACCACCAGGTACGCTCTTACGAGCAGTGCGCCTAAGCCTGACCGTCTTCTTGCTTAACTGCCATGGTTAGATTAAAACAATACATATGAGTATAAAACTCAGCAAGTAACTATATAGCAGTTCTATAATATCAAATCACAGTATACTTTACCAAACTCAGGGCATTCTACTTTATTTGTTCTAGGTGGCAGATTTCCAGCTTTTGGGTTAAGGAAAGGTTTTGAAGGAACAATATGAAGCTTTTTAAGAAACAAGGCTCAACGTAAGTCGAAAGTCGACATTCATCACAAATCAATAAGGATCAGAATAGATCTTTCAAAAGAGGAAAGCAACAGTATTTCAACATATGGAATCAATATATGATCAACAAATTTAAGAATCAGGGTTCTCGAGCTTTAAGCTTCATATCAACTTTTTTCAAAACAATATAAACCATTTTCATTTTCAGGAATCAATTTACTGAACAAGAAGTTTCAGTTCCCTTTTTAAATAATCATTTAGAACCCTTGATTGGATCACTTTAACTTTCCATTTCATTATATACGGGTGATCAGCCCGTACCGACCTCCATTCCGGTTTTTAAGGTACCAATCGGCATAATTTCAGCCTTAAGTTAGACTAGCCCCGCTAGCCTCTTACCATGACTGGACTAGTCCCACTAGCCTCTTACGTCCCAATCCAATCCATCAGGAATTCATTTGGAAAACCTTAAGTTGGAAAATAATTAGGTTTTCAAAAATCCATTTTATCATTACCAAGAATATGAAATCATTCGGACTCTTTCAAGTTGAAACTCATTCTTAAGTCAGATTTTAAGATGAACAAAGTTCAGGGAGTGATTAAAAGATAAACAAGGAACAATTCACAAGGATTCTGTATCAAGGATAGCAAGGCACTTAAGTTAGAAGGATCAACATCTGTTTAGGGATCAATAGGGTGATCAGGAAATAAGGTATCATTACACAGGGTTAACAAGGATAATTACATGGTTTAATGCAATTCATGGCTTGATAAATAACTTGAACAGAAAGGACAGATTATCAAAGGGTTGAATCATTAAGCTTATCAATAACAGTTTATCAAGAACAAAGGCAGGGTATCTCAAATCAATATCAGGGTTTCATAATTAAATAGTTCAATACTCTACATGGTATGAACAACATTCTCTTTATAACCATTTACACAAGTAATCAGAGTTACTTGCCTGAATTTGCTTTCCTGAAGGTTGAACTACTGCCACCTAGTATACCCTTTCCTTTCCTAGCCTGAATGCCCTCACGCTCCGAATCTACAATAAAACCAAAACCTTAATCAGTTTCTCAACTCTCGTTCCCGGAGCGATCACTCAATACGATAACTCGATTATATCTTTGACTCGAGTATACGATTATAGCTTATACACATAAGCACATAGCACATAGCATATCCCTTTCTCGCAACTTTTATATCCTTATATACTTAACAATCAAAGCGTACTTGCTTAACCTTAGCTATTTCTCAAATCACACTAATATAACTCTTTTTCGACCATAGCTATCACTTATAGCTCTTAATAATAAACGATTTAATTCGCTCTTTCTTTTATTCCTTAATTCGAACCATACATACAAAACACAACCATATATATTCAATTTCGATCTCATATAATCAAGCACAACTAATGCAAATCACAAGAATCATTTACGCACTTAAACTTCATCCTTTTTAATCAAAAATCCGAATCATAATTACATTAAGAATCAAAATCAACACTTTCTTTTAATCATCAAATTTCGAACATAAAAACCATTCAATCTTTATCATGCAATCAAGTTCTCAGTAGCCATTAAGATAATTGACAA
Source organism: Apium graveolens (assembly GCF_009905375.1). Classification (NCBI taxonomy): domain Eukaryota; kingdom Viridiplantae; phylum Streptophyta; class Magnoliopsida; order Apiales; family Apiaceae; genus Apium; species Apium graveolens. Next base: position 62,544,928 of record NC_133648.1, on the reverse strand, counting down.
GAACCAACTTAATTCCTCTTTTTTACTCCTAAGACCCATTCGGGTTTTTTCCATAAATCAAACATGCAAGAATCAATTTTGGCATGCAAGGTTATATACCACATTTCCCACTTGTTTTAATCCTTTACTAAGTCATTCCATTCATTTAAACACCAAACCATGCATCACCTAGTGATTCTAACTTTAATTAACTCATTCAATCAACATGCATTCACTTAATCAATCAAGCAATTCCATTTTCCATTCGGCCAAAAACATGATTTACAACTTCAAGGATCCAACAATTACATGCACTACTTGTTTTCTCTAAAACTAACATGCAATCACTTTTTATGCTATATAAACTTAGTGTTCACTAAGATCACCTCATCAAATCAAATTCCTCTTTTTAATTAGCACCAAGCCGAATGATAAACTCAACATGCAACCTTAAATTTTAATCTGCTAATCATCAAACAACTTATACACACATCAATAATCAAAACAATCCATTTTCAATCACATACTCAAGTTTTTAAAAGAATTTATCAAAAACTCTTTTGATCTTTTCGAAAACCAACATGTAAAGTTTAGAAAATCAAACTATCACATCATAGAAACTCCACCGGCTCTCCTTGGATCATAGCCGGTGGTAGACGAACTTGAGAGAGCCCATAACGGGTCTCCTCTCGAGTTTATGACCCCAAAAATCTCTTGAAATCACTCTTATAGTTATGTTTCAAGAAATCATTTTCCTTGAACACCACCATAGTGATTAATCATCAAAACACTTGCAAACACTTACATGCAAATGGGAATCGAGAAGTATATCGAAAATAAAGTCTAAAGGAAGCAATATCTTTGAGTTTGAGTAAGGTTTGAGGGTTGCATGCAAGTGAGAGAGATGAGAGATGGAGAGAGCCGAGAGAGAGAGAGAGCGAGAGTGTTCGAGAGAGAGGGATGAGAAAGAAAAGAAAAGAGAAGGGGAAAGTGGGTGCACGGGGAGAAAAGAAAAAGGGAGGGGGGAATGGATTTATATACTACCAAAACAAGGGCAAACTTGTACTTTACTAATTCTTTTTATGCTTGTATGTCCCTTTTCTTTTTACTCAAATGCAACAAAAACTAGATATAAAATATATCTCTCTCGAAAAGTCAGAAATTATTGCAAGTGACGATTTTAACACGTAGATCTCGAAATTAGTTTTTTAACCATTACTCATAATAGATTTTGAGCAGACAGTTGATTTTATATGAATTTCGCAAGCTCACCTTAATAATAACATTTTTCCACATAAAATCAATTTAAAAATGCAAACACCACCAAATAAATCCACTCATCATTTTTAAAA